>NW_027308772.1:0-71000 GCF_047496885.1 Scyliorhinus torazame
TAGATTGGGGGGTGTAGATTGGGGGGTGTAGATTGGGGGGTGTAAATTGGGGGCTGCAGATGGGGGGGGTGTAGATGGGAGGTGCAGATGGGGGGTGTAGATGGGGCTGTAGATGTGGGGTGTAGATGTGGGGTGTAGATGGGGGGTGTAGATGGGGGGTGTAGATGGGGGGTGTAGATGGGGGGTGTAGATGGGGGGTGTAGATGGGTGGTGTAGATGGGGGGGGTGCAGATGGGGGGGGTGTAGATGGGGGGCTGTAGATGGGGGAGGTGTAGATGGGGTGGGGTAGATGGGGCGGGGTAGATGGGGCGGGGTAGATGGGGGAGCGTAGTTGGGGGGCGTAGATGGAGGGTGTAGATGGGGGGGTGTAAATGGGGGTGGGTGTAAATGGGGGTGGGTGTAAATGGGGGGGGTGTAAATGGGGGAGTGTAAATGGGGGAGTGTAAATGGGGGGGGGGAGTAAATGGGGGAGGAGTAAATGGGGGGGGGGAGTAAATGGGGGGGTGTAAATGGGGGGGGTGTAAATGGGGGGGTAGATGGGGGGGTGGTGTAGATGGGGGTGGTGTAGATGGAGGGGGTGTAGATGGGGGGGTGTAGATGGGGTAGTGTAGATGGGGGGGGTGTAGATGGGGGGGTGTAGATGGGGGGGTGTAGATGGGGGGGTGTAGATGGTGGGGGGTGTAGATGGGGGGGTGTAGATGGGGGGGTGTAGATGGGGGGGGGAGTAGATGGGGGGAGTAGATGGGGGGGTGGGTGTAGATGGGGAGGTGTAGAGGGAAGGTGTGGATGGGGATGCGTGGATGGGGGGTGCAGATTGGGGGTGCAGATTGAGGGGTGTAGATTGAGAGGTGTAAATGGGGGGGGGGGTGTAAATGGGGGGGGTGTAGATGGGGGGGTGTAGATGGGGGGTGTAGCTGTGGGGGGGTGTAGATGGGGAGGGGTGTAGATGGGGAGGGGTGTAGATGGGGAGGGGTGTAGATGGGGAGGGGTGTAGATGGGGGGGTGTAGATGGGGGGGGTGTAGATGGGGGGGGTGTAGATGGGGGGGTGTAGATGGGGGGGTGTAGATGGGGGGGTGTAGATGGGGGGGGTGTAGATGGGGGGGGGTGTAGATGGGGG
Source organism: Scyliorhinus torazame (assembly GCF_047496885.1). Classification (NCBI taxonomy): domain Eukaryota; kingdom Metazoa; phylum Chordata; class Chondrichthyes; order Carcharhiniformes; family Scyliorhinidae; genus Scyliorhinus; species Scyliorhinus torazame. The sequence continues at coordinate 1,119 of NW_027308772.1, forward strand.
GGTGTAGATGGGGGCGGTGTAGATGGGGGGGGTGTAGATGGGGGGGGTGTAGATGGGGGGGGTGTAGATGGGGGGGGTGTAGATGGGGGGGGTGTAGGTGGGGGGGGTGTAGATGGGGGGGGTGTAGATGGGGGGTGTAGATGGGGGGTGTAGATGGGGGGTGTAGATGGGGGGGGTGTAGATGGGGGGGGTGTAGATGGGAGGGGGTGTAGATGGGAGGGGGTGTAGATGGGGGGGGTGTAGATGGGGGGGGTGTAGATGGGGGGGGTGTAGATGGGGGGTGGGGTGTAGATGGGGAGGGTGTAGATGGGGAGGGTGTAGATGGGGGGGGGAGGGTGTAGATGGGGGGGGTGTAGATGGGGGGGGGTGTAGATGGGGGGGTGTAGATGGGGGGGTGTAGATGGGGGGGTGTAGATGGGGGGTGTAGATGGGGGGGGTGTAGATGGGGGGGGGGGGGGGAGTGTAGATGGGGGTGGGGGTAGATGGGGGGTAGATATGGGGGTAGATGGGGGGGTGTAGATGGTGGGGTATAGATGGGGGGGTGTAGATGGGGGGGGTGTAGATGGGGGGGTGTAGATGGGGGGGTGTAGATGGGGGGGTGTAGATGGGGGGGTGTAAATGGGGGGGTGTAAATGGGGGGGTGTAGATGGGGAGGGGTGTAGATGGGGAGGGGTGTAGATGGGGAGGGGTGTAGATGGGGGGGTGTAAATGGGGGGGCGGCAGGGAGATGGGGCGGGGTAGATGGGGGGGTGCAGATGGGGGTGTAGATGGGGGGGTGTAGATGGGGGGGTGTAGATGGGGGGGTGTAGATGGGGGGGTGTAGATGGGGGGGGTGTAGATGGAGGGGGTGTAGATGGGGGGGGTGTAGATGGGGGGGGTGTAGATGGGGGGGTGTAGATGGGGGGGTGTAGATGGGGGGGTGTAGATGGGGGGGTGTAGATGGGGGGTGTAGATGGGGGGTGTAGATGGGGGGGGTGTAGATGGGGGGATGTAGATGGGGGGGTGTAGATGGGGGGGTGTAGATGGGGGGGGTGTAGATGGGGGGGTGTACATGGGGGGGGTGTAGATGGGGGGGGTGTAGATGGGGGGGTGTAGATGGGGGGGGTGTAGATGGGGGGGTGTAGATGGGGGGGTGTAGATGGGGGGGGTGTAGATGGGGGTGTAGATGGGGGGGTGTAGATGGGGGGTGTAGATGGGGAGGTGTAGATGGGGAGGTGTAGATGGGGAGGTGTAGATGGGGAGGTGTAGATGGGGAGATGGGGCGGTGTAAATGGGGGGGGGTGTAAATTGGGGGGCTGCAGATGGGGGGGGTGTAGATGGGGGGGGTGTAGATGGGGCTGTAGATGGGGGGTGTAGATGGGGGGTGTAGATGGGGGGTGAAGATGGGGGGTGTAGATGGAGGGGTGCAGATGGAGGGTGTAGATGGGGGGGGTGTAGATGGGGGGGGTGTAAATGGGGGGGGTGTAGATGGGGGGGGTGTAAATGGGGGGGGTGTAAATGGGGGGGTGTAAATGGGGGGGTGTAAATGGGGGGGTGTAAATGGGGGGGTGTAAATGGGGGGGTGTAAATGGGGGGGGTGTAAATGGGGGGGGTAGATGGGGGGGTAGATGGGGGTGTGGTGTAGATGGGGGGGTGTAGATGGTGGGGTGTAGATGGGGGGGTGTAGATGGGGGGGTGTAGATGGGGGGGTGTAGATGGGGGGGGGTGTAGATGGGGGGGTGTAGATGGGGGGGGTGTAGATGGGGGGGTGTAGATGGGGGGGTGTAGATGGGGGGGGGGTGTAGATGGGGGGGGTGTAGATGGGGGGGGGTGTAGATGGGGGGGGGTGTAGATGGGGGGGGTGTAGATGGGGGGTGTAGATGGGGGGGTGTAGATGGGGGGGTGTAGATGGGGGGGTGTAGATGGGGGGGTGTAGATGGGGGGGTGTAGATGGGGGGGTGTAGATGGGGGGGGTGTAGATGGGGGGGTGAGATGGGGGGGTGTAGATGGGGGGCTGTAGATGGGGGGGGGTGTAGATGGGGGGGTGTAGATGGGGGGGTATAGATGGGGGGGTATAGATGGGGGGGTGTAGATGGGGGGGTGTAGATGGGGGGGTGTAGATGGGGGGGGTGTAGATGGGGGGGTGTAGATGGGGGGGTGTAGATGGGGGGGTGTAGATGGGGGGGTGTAGATGGGGGGGGGGTGGAGATGGGGGGGTGTAGATGGGGGGGTGTAGATGGGGGGGTGTAGATGGGGGGGTGTAGATGGGGGGGTGTAGATGGGGGGGTGTAGATGGGGGGGTGTAGATGGGGGGGTGTAGATGGGGGGGGTGTAGATGGGGGGTGGGTGTATATGGGGAGGTGTAGAGGGAAGGTGTGGATGGGGATGCGTGGATGGGGGGTGCAGATTGGGGGGTGCAGATTGGGGGGTGCAGATTGGGGGGTGCAGATTGGGGGGTGCAGATTGGGGGGTGCAGATTGGGGGGTGCAGATTGGGGGGTGCAGATTGGGGGGTGTAAATGGAGGGCTGCAGGTAGATGGGGCGGGGTAGATGGGGGGGTGCAGATGGGGGTGTAGATTGGGGGGGGTGTAGATGGGGGGGTGTAGATGGGGGGATGTAGATGGGGGGTGTAGATGGGGGGTGTAGATGGGGGGGTGTAGATGGGGGGTGTAGATTGGGGTGTGTGGATGGGGGTGGGTGTGGATGGGGTGTGTGGATGGGGGGTGTGTAGATGGGGGGGGTAGATAGGGGGGTGTAGATGGGGGGGGGTAGATGGGGGGGTGTAGATGGGGGGGGTGTAGATGGGGGGGTGTAGATGGGGGGGGTGTAGATGGGGGGGTGTAGATGGGGGGGGTGTAGATGGGGAGGTGTAGATGGGGAGGTGTAGATGGGGAGGTGTAGATGGGGAGGTGTAGATGGGAGGTGTAGATGGGAGGTGTAGATTGGGCGGTGTAAATGGGGGGGTGTAAATTGGGGGGCTGCAGATGGGGGGGGGGTGTAGATGGGGGGTGTAGATGGGGCTGTAGATGGGGGGTGTAGATGGGGGGTGTAGATGGGGGGGTGCAGATGGGGGGCTGTAGATGGGGAGGTGTAGATTGGGCGGTGTAAATGGGGGGGTGTAAATTGGGGGGCTGCAGATGGGGGGGTGTAGATGGGGGGGGTGTAGATGGGGGGGTGTAGATGGGGGGTGTAGATGGGGCTGTAGATGGGCGGTGTAGATGGGGGGGTGCAGATGGGGGGCTGTAGATGGGGGGGTGTAGATGGGGCGGGGTAGATAGGGCAGGGTAGATGGGGCGGGGTAGATGGGGGGCGTAGTTGGGGGGGCGTAGATGGAGGGTGTAGATGGGGGGGTGTAGATGGGGGGGGGTGTACATGGGGGGGGTGTAGATGGGGGGGTGTAGATGGGGGGGGGGTGTAGATGGGGGGGTGTAGGTGGGGGGGGTGTAGATGGGGGGTGTAGATGGGGGGTGTAGCTGTGGGGGGGGTGTAGATGGGGAGGGGTGTAGATGGGGGGGGTGTAGATGGGGGGGTGTAGTTGGGGGGGTGTAGATGGGGGGGGTGTAGATGGGGGGGTGGAGATGGGGGGGTGGAGATGGGGGGGTGGAGATGGGGGAGTGGAGATGGGGGGTGGAGATGTGGGGGGGTGTACATGGGGGGGTGTACATGGGGGGGTGTACATGGGGGGGTGTACATGGGGGGGTGTAGATGGGGGGGGTATAGATGGGGGGGGTATAGATGGGGGGGTGTAGATGGAGGGGGGGGTGTAGATGGGGGGGTGTAGATGGCAGGTGTAGGTGGGGGGGTGTAGATGGGGGGGTGTAGATGGGGGGGTGTAGATGGGGGGATGTAGATGGGGGGTGTTGATGGGGGGGGTGTAGATGGGGGGGTGTAGATGGGGGGGTGTAGATGGGGGGGTGTAGATGGGGGGGAGTAGATGGGGGGGTGTAGCTGGGGGGGGGTGTAGATGGGGCGGGTGTAGATGGGGGGGTGTAGATGGGGGGGGGTGTAGATGGGGGGGGTGTAGATGGGGGGGGTGTAGATGGGGGGGGTGTAGATGGGGGGGTGTAGATGGGGGGGTGTAGGTGGGGGGGTGTAGATGGGGGGGGTGTAGATGGGGTGGTGTAGATGGGGGGGTGTAAATGGGGGGGGTGTAAATGGGGGAGGTGTAAATGGGGGGGTGTAAATGGGGGGGTGTAAATGGGGGGGGTGTAAATGGGGGGGGTGTAAATGGGGGGGGTGTAAATGGGGGGGTAGCTGGGGGGTGTGGTGTAGATGGGGGTGGTGTAGATGGAGGTGGTGTAGATGGGGGGGGTGTAGATGGTGGGGTGTAGATGAGGGGGGGGGTGTAGATGGGGGGGTGTAGATGGGGGGGTGTAGATGGGGGGGGTGTAGATGGGGGGGTGTAGATGGGGGGGCGTAGATGGGGGGGTGTAGATGGGGGGGGTGTAGATGGGGGGGGTGTAGATGGGGGGGTGTAGATGGGGGGGGTGTAGATGGGGGGGGGTGTAGATGGGGGGGGGTGTAGATGGGGGGGGTGTAGATGGGGGGGGTGTAGATGGGGGGGGGTGTAGATGGGGGGGTGTAGATGGGGGGTGGGTGTAGATGGGGGGGTGTAGATGAGGGGGTGTAGATGAGGGGGGTGTAGATGGGGGGGTATAGATGGGGGGGTATAGATGGGGGGGTGTAGATGGGGCGATGTAGATGGGGGGGTGTAGATGGGGGGGGGGGGAGTGTAGATGGGGGGGGTGTAGATGGGGGGGTGTAGATGGGGAGGTGTAGAGGGAAGGTGTGGATGGGGATGCGTGGATGGGGGGTGCAGATTGGGGGGTGCAGATTGGGGGGTGTAGATTGAGTGGTGTAAATGGGGGGGGTGTAAATGGGGGGGCTGCAGGTTGATGGGGCGGGGTGCAGGTGGGGGTGTAGATTGGGGGGGTATAGATGGGGGGGTGTAGATAGGGGGTGTAGATGGGGGGTGCACATGGGGGGCTGTAGATGGGGGGCTGTAGATGGGGGGGTGTAGATTGGGGGGTGTAGATTGGGGGGTGTAGATTGGGGGGTGTAGATTGGGGGGTGTAGATTGGGGGGTGTACATCGGGGGGGTGTAGATGGGGGGGTGTAGATGGGGGGGTGTAGATGGGGGGGTGTAGATGGGGGGGTGTAGATGGGGGGGTGTAGATGGGGGGGTGTTGATGGGGGGGTGTAGATGGGGGGGGTGTAGATGGGGGGGGTGTAGATGGGGGGTGTGGATGGGGGGTGTAGATGGGGGGGTGTAGATGGGGGGGTGTAGATGGGGGGGGGTTGTAGATGGGGGGGGGTGTAGATGGGGGGGGGGTGTAGATGGGGGGGGGTGTAGATGGGGGGGTGTAGATGTGGGGGTGTAGATGGGGGGGTGTAGATGGGGGGGTGTAGATGGGGGAGTGTAGATGGGGTGGGTGTAGATGGGGGGGGGTGCACATGGGGGGGTGTACATGGGGGGGTGTACATGGGGGGGTGTACATGGGGGGGGTGTACATGGGGGGGTGTAGATGGGGAATGTAGGTGGGGGGTGTAGATGGGGAGTGCAGATGGGGGGGGGTGTAAATGGGGGGGTGTAAATGGGGGGGGTGTAAATGGGGGGGTGTAAATGGGGGGGGTGTAAATGGGGGGTGTAAATGGGGGGGGTGTAAATGGGGGAGTGTAAATGGGGGGTGTAGATGGGGGTGTGTGGATGGGGGGTGTAGATGGGGGGGGTGTAGATGGGGGGGTGTAGATGGGGGGGGTGTAGATGGGGGGGGTGTAGATGGGGGGGTGTAGATGGGGGGGGTGTAGATGGGGGGGTGTAGATGGGGGGGGTGTAGATGGGGGGGGTGTAGATGGGGGGGGTGTAGATGGGGGGGTGTAGATGGGGGGGTGTAGATGGGGGGGGTGTAGATGGGGGGGGTGTAGATGGGGGGGTGTAGATGGGGGGGGGTGTAGATGGGGGGGTGTAGATGGGGGGGTGTAGATGGGGGGGGTGTAGATGGGGGGGTGTAGATGGGCGGGTGTAGATGGGGGGGTGTAGATGGGCGAGTGTAGATGGGGGGGTGTAGATGGGGGGTTTAGATGGGGGGGGTGTAGATGGGGGGTTTAGATGGGGGGAGTGTAGATGGGGGGGGTGTAGATAGGGGGGGTGTAGATGGGGGGGTGTAGATGGGGGGGGTGTAGATGGGGGGGTGTAGATGGGGGGGGGAGTAGATGGGGGGGGGAGTAGATGGGGGGGGAGTAGATGGGGGTGGTGTAGATGGGGGTGGTGTAGATGGGGGGGGTGTAGATGGGGGGGGGTGTAGATGGAGGGGTGTAGATAGGGGGGGTGTAGATAGGGGGGGTGTAGATGGGGGTGTAGATGAGGGGGTGTAGATGGGGGGGGGTGTAGATGGGGGGGGTGTAAATGGGGGGGTGTAAATGGGCGGGGGGGGTGTAGATGGGGGGTGGTGTAGATGGGGGGTGTAGGTGGGGGGGGTGGAGATGGGGGGGTGGAGATGGGGGGGTGGAGATGGGGGGTGTAGATGGGGGGGGGTGTAGATGGGGGGGGTGTAGATGGGGGGGTGTAGATGGGGAGGTGTAGATGGGGAGGTGTAGATGGGGAGGTGTAGATGGGGAGGTGTAGATGGGGAGGTGTAGATGGGGAGGTGTAGATGGGGAGGTGTAGATGGGGAGGTGTAGATGGGGAGGTGTAGATGGGAGGTGTAGATTGGGCGGTGTAAATGGGGGGGGTGTAAATGGGGGGCTGCAGATGGAGGGGGTGTAGATGGGTGGTGTAGATGGGGGGGGGTGTAGATGGGGGGTGTAGATGGGGAGTGTAGATGGGGGTGTAGATGGGGGGTGTAGATGGGGGGTGGAGATGGGGGGGTGCAGATGGGGGGCTGTAGATGGGTGGCTGTAGATGGGTGGCTGTAGATGGGGCGGGGTAGATGGGGCGGGGTAGATGGGGCGGGGTAGATGGGGCGGGGTAGATGGGGCGGGGTAGATGGGGCGGGGTAGATGGGGCGGGGTAGATAGGGCAGGGTAGATAGGGCAGGGTAGATAGGGCAGGGTAGATGGGGGGGCGTAGTTGGGGGGGCGTAGATGGAGGGTGTAGATGGGGGGGGTGTAGATGGGGGGGGTAAATGGGGGGGTGTAAATGGGGGAGGTGTAAATGGGGGGGTGTAAATGGGGGGCTGTAAATGGGGGGGTGTAAATGGGGGGGTATAAATGGGGGGGGTGTAGATGGGGGGGGTGTAGATGGGGGGGGGTGTGGATGGGGGGGGGTGTGGATGGGGGGGGGGTGTAGATGGGGGGGGTGTAGATGGGGGGGTGTAGATGGGGGGGGTGTAGATGGGGGGGTGTAGATGGGGGGGGTGTAGATGGGGGGGGTGTAGATGGGGGGGGTGTAGATGGGGGGGTGTAGATGGGGGGTGGGTGTAGATGGGGGGGCTGTAGTTGGGGGGGCTGTAGTTGGGGGGGGTGTAGATGGGGGGGGTGTAGATGGGCGGGGTGTAGATGGGGGGGTATAGATGGGGGGGTATAGATGGGGGGGTATAGATGGGGGGGTATAGATGGGGGGGTGTAGATGGGGGCGGTGTAGATGGGGGGGTGTAGATGGGAGGGTGTAGATGGGGGGGTGTAGATGAGGGGGGTGTAGATGAGGGGGGTGTAGATGGGGGGGGTGTAGATGGGGGGGGTGTAGATGGGGGGGGGTGTAGATGGGGGGGTGTAGATGGGGGGGTGTAGATGGGGGGGTGTAGATGGGGGGGTGTAGATGGGGGGGTGTAGATGGGGGGGGTGTAGATGGGGGGGGGTGTAGATGGGGGGGGTGTAGATGGGGGGGTGTAGATGGGGGGGGTGTAGATGGGGGGGTGTAGATGGGGGGGGTGTAGATGGGGGGGGTGTAGATGGGGGTGGGTGTAGATGCGGAGGTGTAGAGGGAAGGTGTGGATGGGGATGCGTGGATGGGGGGTGCAGATTGGGGGGGTGCAGATTGGGGGGTGCAGATTGGGGGGTGCATATTGGCGGGTGCAAATTGGGGGTGTAAATGGGGGGGGTGTAAATGGGGGGGCTGCAGGTTGATGGGGCGGGGTAGATGGGCGGGTGCAGATGGGGGTGTAGATTGGGGGGGGTGTAGATTGGGGGGTGTAGATGGGGGGGTGTAGATGGGGGGCTGTAGATGGGTGGATGTAGATGGGGCGGGGTAGATAGGGCAGGGTAGATGGGGCGGGGTAGATGGGGGGGTGTGGATTGGGGTGGGTGTGGATGGGGGTGGGTGTGGATGGGGGTAGGTGTGGATGGGGGTGTGTGGATGGGGGTGGGTGTGTGGATGGGGGTGTGTGGATGGGGGTGTGTGGATGGGGGTGTGTGGATGGGGGTGTGTGGATGGGGGTGTGTGGATGGGGGTGTGTGGATGGGGGTGTGTGGATGGGGGTGTGTGGATGGGGGTGTGTGGATGGGGGTGTGTGGATGGGGGTGTGTGGATGGGGGTGTGTGGATGGGGGTGTGTGGATGGGGGTGTGTGGATGGGGGTGTGTGGATGGGGGGTGTGGATGGGGGTGTGTGGATGGGGGGGTGTGGATGGGGGGTTGCAGATTGGGGGGTGTAGATGGGGGGTGTAGATGGGGGGGAGTAGATGGGGGGGGGAGTAGATGGGGGGTGGGTGTAGATGGGGAGGTGTAGAGGGAAGGTGTGGATGGGGATGCGTGGATGGGGGGGTGCAGATTGGGGGGTGCAGATTGAGGGGTGTAGATTGAGGGGTGTAAATGGGGGGCTGCAGGTAGATGGGGCGGGGTAGATGGGGGGTGCAGATGGGGGTGTAGATGGGGGGTGTAGATGGGGGGGGTGTAGATGGGGGGGGTGTAGATGGGGGGGGTGTAGATGGGGGGGGTGTAGATGGGGGGGGTGTAGATGGGGGGGGTGTAGATGGGGAGTGTAGATGGGGGGAGTGTAGATGGGGGGGGTGTAAATGGGGGGGGTGTAAATGGGGGGGTGTAAATGGGGGGGTGTAAATGGGGGGGTGTAAATGGGGGGGTGTAAATGGGGGGGTGTAAATGGGGGGGGGCGTAAATGGGGGTGGGTGTAAATGGGAGGGTGGTGTAAATGGGCGGGGTGTAAATGGGGGGGTTGTAAATGGGGGGGGTGTAAATGGGGGGTGTAAATGGGGGGTGTAAATGGGGGGGTGTAAATGTGGGGGGTGTAGATGGGGGTGTGTGGATGGGGGGTGTAGATGGGGGGTGTAGATGGGGGCGGGTGTAGATGGGGGGGTGAAGATGGAGGTGGGTGTAGATGGGGGTGGGTGTAGATGGGGGGGTGTAGATGGGGGGGGGTGTAGATGGGGGGGGGGTGTAGATGGGGGGGTGTAGATGGGAGGGGTGTAGAGGGGGGGTGTAGATGGGGGGGTGTAGATGGGGGGGTGTAGATGGGGGGGTGTAGATGGGGGGGGGTGTAGATGGGGGGGGGTGTAGACGGGGGGGTGTAGATGGGGGGGGTAGATGGGGGGGGTGTAGATGGGGGGGGGGTGTAGATGGGGGGTGTAGATGGGGGGTGTAGATGGGGGGTGTAGATGGGGGGTGGGGTGTAGATGGGGAGGGTGTAGATGGGGAGGGTGTAGATGGGGGGGGGGAGGGTGTAGATGGGGGGGAGGGTGTAGATGGGGGGGGGTGTAGATGGGGGGGGTGTAGATGGGGGGGTGTAGATGGGGGGTGTAGATGGGGGGTGTAGATGGGGGGGTGTAGATGGGGGGGGGTGTAGATGGGGGGGTGTAGATGGGGGGGTGTAGATGGGGGGGGTGCAGATGAGGGGGTGTAGCTGGGAGGGGTGTAGATGGGGGGGTGTAGATGGGGGGGGTGTAAATGGGGGGGGTGTAGATGGGGGGGTGTAGATGGGGGGGGTGTAGCTGTGGGGGGGTGTAGACGGGGAGGGGTGCAGATGGGGAGGGGTGTAGATGGGGAGGGGTGTAGATGGGGAGGGGTGTAGATGGGGAGGGGTGTAGATGGGGGGGGTGTAGATGGGGGGGTGTAGATGGGGGGGTGTAGATGGGGGGGGTGTAGATGGGGGGGGTGTAGATGGGGGGGGGTGTAGATGGGGGGGGTGTAGATGGGGGGGGTGTAGATGGGGGGGTGTAGATGGGGGGGTGTAGATGAGGGGGGGGGGTGTAGAATGGGGGGGGGGTGTAGATGGGGGGGGGTGTAGATGGGGGGGTGTAGATGGGGGGCGGTGTAGATGGGGGGCGGTGTAGATGGGGGGGGGGTGTAGATGGGGGGGGTGTAGATGGGGGGGTGTAGATGGGGGGGGTGTAGATGGGGGGGTGTAGATGGGGGGGTGTAGATGGGGGGGTGTAGATGGGGGGGTGTAGATGGGGGGGTGTAGATGGGGGGGTGTAGATGGGGGGGGTGTAGATGGGGGGAGTGTAGATGGGGGGGGTGTAGATGGGGGGGGTGTAGATGGGGGGGGTGTAGATGGGGGGGGTGTAGATGGGGGGGGGTGTAGATGGGAGGGGGTGTAGATGGGGGGGTGTAGATGTGGGGGGGTGTAGATGGGGGGGTGTAGATGGGGGGTGTAGATGGGGGGTGGGGTGTAGATGGGGAGGGTGTAGATGGGGGGGAGGGTGTAGATGGGGGGGGGTGTAGATGGGGGGGGTGTAAATGGGGGGTGTAAATGGGGGGGTGTAATGGGGGGGTGTAAATGGGGGGGGTGTAAATGGGGGTGTGTGGATGGGGGGGGGTGTAGATGGGGGGGTGTAGATGGGGGGGGGTGTAGATGGTGGGGGCGTAGATGGGGGGGGTGTAGATGGGGGGCGGTGTAGATGGGGGGGGTGTAGATGGGGGGGGTGTAGATGGGGGGGGTGTAGATGGGGGGGGTGTAGATGGGGGGGGTGTAGATGGGGGGGGTGTAGATGGGGGGGGTGTAGATGGGGGGGTGTAGATGGGGGGGTGTAGATGGGGGGGTGTAGATGGGGGGGTGTAGATGGGGGGGGTGTAGATGGGGGGTGTAGATGGGGGGGTGTAGATGGGGGGGTTGTAGATGGGGGGGTGTAGATGGGAGGGGGTGTAGATGGGAGGGGGTGTAGATGGGGGGGGTGTAGATGGGGGGGGGTGTAGATGGGGGGGGTGTAGATGGGGGGGGTGTAGATGGGGGGTGGGGTGTAGATGGGGAGGGTGTAGATGGGGGGGGAGGGTGTAGATGGGGGGGGTGTAGATGGGGGGGGTGTAGATGGGGGGGTGTAGATGGGGGGGTGTAGATGGGGGGTGTAGATGGGGGGGGTGTAAATGGGGGGGGTGTAAATGGGGGGTGTAAATGGGGGGGTGTAAATGGGGGGGGTGTGGATGGGGGGGTGTAGATGGGGGGGTGTAGATGGGGGGGGGTGTAGATGGTGGGGGTGTAGATGGGGGGGGTGTAGATGGGGGGCGGTGTAGATGGGGGGGGTGTAGATGGGGGGGGTGTAGATGGGGGGGGTGTAGATGGGGGGGGTGTAGATGGGGGGGTGTAGATGGGGGGGTGTAGATGGGGGGGTGTAGATGGGGGGGTGTAGATGGGGGGGTGTAGATGGGGGGGTGTAGATGGGGGGGGTGTAGATGGGGGGGGTGTAGATGGGGGGTGTAGATGGGGGGGGTGTAGATGGGGGGGGTGTAGATGGGGGGGGTGTAGATGGGAGGGGGTGTAGATGGGAGGGGGTGTAGATGGGGGGGTGTAGATGGGGGGGGGGTGTAGATGGGGGGGGTGTAGATGGGGGGTGGGGTGTAGATGGGGAGGGTGTAGATGGGGAGTGTGTAGATGGGGGGGGGAGGGTGTAGATGGGGGGGGGTAGATGGGGAGGGGTGTAGATGGGGGGGTGTAGATGGGGGGGGTGTAGATGGGGGGTGTAGATGGGGGGGGTGTAGATGGGGGGGGGGGGGAGTGTAGATGGGGGTGGGGGTAGATGGGGGGTAGATATGGGGGTAGATGGGGGGGTGTAGATGGGGGGATATAGATGGGGGGGGTGTAGATGGGGGGTGTAGATGGGGGGGTGTAAATGGGGGGGTGTAGATGGGGGGGGTGTAGATGGGGGGGGGTGTAAATGGGGGGGGTGTAAATGGGAGGGGTGTAAATGGGGGGAGTGTAAATGGGGGGGGTGTAAATGGGGGGGGGTAGATGGGGGGGGTAGATGGGGGTGTGGTGTAGATGGGGGGTGTAGATGGGGGGTGTAGATGGGGGGTGTAGATGGGGGGTGTAGATGGGGGGTGTAGATGGGGAGGTGTAGATTGAGGGGTGTAGATTGAGGGGTGTAAATGGGGGGGTGTAAATGGGGGGGGTGTAAATGGGGGGGCGGCAGGGAGATGGGGCGGGGTAGATGGGGGGGTGCAGATGGGGGTGTAGATGGGGGGGTGTAGATGGGGGGGTGTAGATGGGGGGGTGTAGATGGGGGGGTGTAGATGGGGGGGTGTAGATGGGGGGGTGTAGATGGAGGGGGTGTAGATGGGGGGGGGTGTAGATGGGGGGGTGTAGATGGGGGCGTGTAGATGGGGGGGTGTAGATGGGGGGGTGTAGATGGGGGGGGGTGTAGATGGGGGGGGTGTAGATGGGGGGGGTGTAGATGGGGGGGGTGTAGATGGGGGGGGTGTAGATGGGGGGGTGTAGATGGGGGGGTGTAGATGGGGGGGGTGTAGATGGGGGGTGTAGATGGGGGGGTGTAGATGGGGAGGTGTAGATGGGGAGGTGTAGATGGGGAGGTGTAGATGGGGAGATGGGGCGGTGTAAATGGGGGGGGGGTGTAAATTGGGGGGCTGCAGATGGGGGGGGTGTAGATGGGGGGGTGTAGATGGGGCTGTAGATGGGGGGTGTAGATGGGGGCTGTAGATGGGGGGCGAAGATGGGGGGTGTAGATGGAGGGGTGCAGATGGAGGGTGTAGATGGGGGGGGTGTAGATGGGGGGGTGTAAATGGGGGGGGTGTAAATGGGGGGGTGTAAATGGGGGGGTGTAAATGGGGGGGTGTAAATGGGAGGGGTGTAAATGGGGGGAGTGTAAATGGGGGGGGTGTAAATGGGGGGGGGGTAGATGGGGGGGGTAGATGGGGGTGTGGTGTAGATGGGGGGGTGTAGATGGTGGGGTGTAGATGGGGGGGTGTAGATGGGGGGGTGTAGATGGGGGGGTGTAGATGGGGGGGTGTAGATGGGGGGGGTGTAGATGGGGGGGGTGTAGATGGGGGGGGGGCTGTAGATGGGGGGGGTGTAGATGGGGGGGGTGTAGATGGGGGGGTGTAGATGGGGGGGTGTAGATGGGGGGGTGTAGATGGGGGGGTGTAGATGGGAGGGGTGTAGATGGGGGGGGTGTAGAAGGGGGGGTGAGATGGGGGGGGGTGTAGATGGGGGGTGTAGATGGGGGGGTGTAGATGGGGGGGTGTAGATGGGGGGGTGTAGATGGGGGGGTGTAGATGGGGGGGTATAGATGGGGGGGTGTAGATGGGGGCGGTGTAGATGGGGGGGGTGTAGATGGGGGGGGTGTAGATGGGGGGGGGTGTAGATGGGGGGGGTGTAGATGGGGGGGTGTAGATGGGGGGGTGTAGATGGGGGGGGTGTAGATGGGGGGGGTGTAGATGGGGGTGGGTGGAGATGGGGGGGTGTAGATGGTGGGGTGTAGATGGGGGGGGGTGTAGATGGGGGGGGTGTAGATGGGGGGGTGTAGATGGGGGGGTGTAGATGGGGGGGTGTAGATGGGGGGGTGTAGATGGGGGGGTGTAGATGGGGGGTGGGTGTAGATGGGGAGGTGTAGAGGGAAGGTGTGGATGGGGATGCGTGGATGGGGGGTGTAGATTGGGGGGTGCAGATTGGGGGGTGCAGATTGGGGGGTGCAGATTGGGGGGTGCAGATTGGGGGGTGCAGATTGGGGGGTGCAGATTGGGGGGTGTAGATTGAGTGGTGTAAATGGGGGGGTGTAAATGGGGGGCTGCAGGTAGATGGGGCGGGGTAGATGGGGGGGTGCAGATGGGGGTGTAGATTGGGGGGGGTGTAGATGGGGGGGTGTAGATGGGGGGGTGTAGATGGGGGGGTGTAGATGGGGGGGTGTAGATGGGGGGGTGTAGATGGGGGGTGCAGATTGGGGTGTGTGGATGGGGGTGGGTGTGGATGGGGGTGGGTGTGGATGGGGTGTGTGGATGGGGGGGGTGTAGATGGGGGGGGTGTAGATGGGGGGGGGTAGATGGGGGGGGGTGTAGATGGGGGGGTGTAGATGGGGGGGGTGTAGATGGGGAGGTGTAGATGGGGAGGTGTAGATGGGGAGGTGTAGATGGGGAGGTGTAGATGGGGAGGTGTAGATGGGGAGGTGTAGATTGGGCGGTGTAAATGGGGGGGTGTAAATTGGGGGGCTGCAGATGGGGGGGTGTAGATGGGGGGTGTAGATGGGGAGGTGCAGATGGGGGGCTGTAGATGGGGGGTGTAGATGGGGCTGTAGATGGGGGGTGTAGATGGGGGGTGTAGATGGGGGGTGTAGATGGGGAGGTGCAGATGGGGGGCTGTAGATGGGGGGTGTAGATGGGGCGGGGTAGATAGGGCAGGGTAGATGGGGCGGGGTAGATGGGGGGGCGTAGTTGGGGGGGCGTAGATGGAGGGTGTAGATGGGGGGTGTAGATGGGGGGGTGTACATGGGGGGTGTACATAGGGGGGTGTACATGGGGGGGTGTACATGGGGGGGGGTGTACATGGGGGGAGTGTACATGGGGGGAGTGTACATGGGGGGGTGTAGATGGGGGGGTGTAGATGGGGGGGTGTAGATGGGGGGGTGTAGATGGGGGGGGGTGTAGATGGGGGGGGTGTAGGTGGGGGGGGGGTGTAGGTGGGGGGGGGGTGTAGGTGGGGGGGGGGTGTAGGTGGGGGGGGGGTGTAGGTGGGGGGGGTGTAGGTGGGGGGGTGTAGATGGGGGGGTTTAGATTGGGGTGTGTAGATTGGGGTGTGTGGATGGGGGTGGGTGTGGATGGGGTGTGTGGATGGGGGGGGTGTAGATGGGGGGGGTGTAGATGGGGGGGTGTAGATGGGGGGTGTAGATGGGGGGGGTGTAGATGGGGGGGGTGTAGATGGGGGGGGTGTAGATGGGGAGGTGTAGATGGGGAGGTGTAGATGGGGAGGTGTAGATGGGGAGGTGTAGATGGGGAGGTGTAGATGGGGAGGTGTAGATGGGGAGGTGTAGATGGGGGGTGTAGATGGGGGGTGTAGATGGGGGGTGTAGATGGGGGGTGTAGATGGGGGGTGTAGATGGGGGGGTGCAGATGGGGGGCTGTAGATGGGGGGGTGTAGATGGGGCGGGGTAGATAGGGCAGGGTAGATGGGGCGGGGTAGATGGGGGGGCGTAGTTGGGGGGGCGTAGATGGAGGGTGTAGATGGGGGGTGTAGATGGGGGGGGTGTACATGGGGGGGTGTACATAGGGGGGTGTACATGGGGGGGTGTAGATGGGGGGGTGTAGATGGGGGGGTGTAGATGGGGGGGTGTAGATGGGGGGGTGTAGGTGGGGGGGGGTGTAGGTGGGGGGGTGTAGATGGGGGGTGTAGATGGGGGGGGGGTAGATGGGGGGTGTAGATGGGGGGTGTAGCTGTGGGGGGGTGTAGATGGGGAGGGGTGTAGATGGGGGGGTGTAGTTGGGGGGGTGTAGATGGGGGGGTGTAGATGGGGGGGTGTAGATGGGGGGGTGGAGATGGGGGAGTGGAGATGTGGGGGGGTGTACATGGGGGGGGTGTACATGGGGGGGTGTACATGGGGGGGTGTACATGGGGGGGGTGTACATGGGGGGGTGTACATGGGGGGGTGTACATGGGGGGGTGTACATGGGGGGGTGTACATGGGGGGGTGTACATGGGGGGGTGTACATGGGGGGGTGTAGATGGGGGGGTATAGATGGGGGGTATAGATGGGGGGGCGTAGATGGGGGGGTGTAGATGGGGGGGGGTGTAGATGGGGGGGGGGTGTAGATGGCAGGTGTAGGTGGGGGGGTGTAGATGGGGGGGGTGTAGATGGGGGGGTGTAGATGGGGGGATGTAGATGGGGGAATGTAGATGGGGGGTGTAGATGGGGGGGTGTAGATGGGGGGGTGTAGATGGGGGGTGTAGATGGGGGGGTGTAGATGGGGGGGTGTAGATGGGGGGGTGTAGATGGGGGGGTGTAGATGGGGGGGGTGTAGATGGGGGGGTGTAGATGGGGGGGTGTAGATGGGGGGGGGTGTAGATGGGGGGGTGTAGGTGGGGGGGGTGTAGATGGGGGGGTGTAGATGGGGGGGGTGTAGATGGGGTGGTGTAGATGGGGGGGTGTAAATGGGGGGGGTGTAAATGGGGGAGGTGTAAATGGGGGGGGTGTAAATGGGGGGGTGTAAATGGGGGGGGGTTTAAATGGGGGGGGGTGTAAATGGGGGGGTAGATGGGGGGTGTGGTGTAGATGGGGGTGGTGTAGATGGAGGTGGTGTAGATGGGGGGGTGTAGATGGTGGGGTGTAGATGGGGGGGTGTAGATGGGGGGGCGTAGATGGGGGGGTGTAGATGGGGGGGTGTAGATGGGGGGGGGGTGTAGATGGGGGGGTGTAGATGGGGGGGGGTGTAGATGGGGGGGGTGTAGATGGGGGGGGTGTAGATGGGGGGGGTGCAGATGGGGGGGGTGTAGATGGGGGGGGGGTGCAGATGGGGGGGTGTAGATGGGGGGTGGGTGTAGATGGGGGGGTGTAGATGAGGGGGTGTAGATGAGGGGGTGTAGATGAGGGGGGTGTAGATGGGGGGGTATAGATGGGGGGGGTATAGATGGGGGGGTGTAGATGGGGCGATGTAGATGGGGGGGGAGTGTAGATGGGGGGGGTGTAGATGGGGGGGGTGTAGATGGGGGGGGTGTAGATGGGGAGGTGTAGAGGGAAGGTGTGGATGGGCATGCGTGGATGGGGTGCGCAGATTGGGGGGTGCAGATTGGGGGGTGTAGATTGAGTGGTGTAAATGGGGGGGGTGTAAATGGGGGGGCTGCAGGTTGATGGGGCGGGGTGCAGGTGGGGGTGTGTAGATGGGGGGGTGTAGATAGGGGGTGTAGATGGGGGGTGCACATGGGGGGCTGTAGATTGGGGGGGTGTAGATTGGGGGGTGTAGATTGGGGGGTGTAGATTGGGGGGTGTACATGGGGGGGGTGTAGATGGGGGGGGTGTAGATGGGGGGGGTGTAGATGGGGGGGTGTAGATGGGGGGGTGTAGATGGGGGGGTGTAGATGGGGGGGGGTGTAGATGGGGGGGTGTAGATGGGGGCGGTGTAGATGGGGGGGGTGTAGATGGGGGGTGTGGATGGGGGGTGTAAAGATGGGCGGGTGTAGATGGGGGGGGTGTAGATGGGTGAGTGTAGTTGGGGGGGTGTAGATGGGGGGTTTAGATGGGGGGGGTGTAGATGGGGGGTTTAGATGGGGGGTTTAGATGGGGGGAGTGTAGATGGGGGGGGGTGTAGATAGGGGGGGTGTAGATGGGGGGGTTGTAGATGGGGGGGTGTAGATGGGGGGGGTGTAGATGGGGGGGGGGTGTAGATGGGGGGGTGTAGATGGGGGGGGTGTAGATGGGGGGGTGTAGATGGGGAGGGTGTAGATGGGGGGGTGTAGATGGGGGGGGAGTAGATGGGGGGGGGGGGAGTAGATGGGGGGGAGTAGATGGGGGTGGTGTAGATGGGGGTGGTGTAGATGGGGGGGGTGTAGATGGAGGGGTGTAGATAGGGGGGGTGTAGATGGGGGTGTAGATGAGGGGGTGTAGATGGGGGGGGTGTAGATGGGGGTGTGTGGATGGGGGGGGTGTAAATGGGGGGGTGTAAATGGGCGGGGGGGTGTAGATGGGGGGTGGTGTAGATGGGGGGTGTAGGTGGGGGGGTGTAGATGGGGGGGGGTGTAGATGGGGGGTGTAGATGGGGGGTGTAGATGGGGGGTGTAGATGGGGAGGTGTAGATGGGGAGGTGTAGAGGGAAGGTGTGGATGGGGTTGCGTGGATGGGGAGGTGCAGATTGGGGGGGTGCAGATTGGGGGGAGTAAATGGGGGGGTGTAAATGGGGGGGGGTGTAAATGGGGGGCTGCAGGGAGATGGGGCGGGGTAGATGGGGGGTGCAGATGGGGGTGTAGATGGGGGGGTGTAGATGGGGGGGGTGTAGATGGGGGGGGTGTAGATGGGGGGGGGTGTAGATGGGGGGGGGTGTAGATGGGGGGGTGTAGATGGGGGGGTGTAGATGGGGGGTGTAGATGGGGGGGGTGTAGATGGGGGGGTGTAGATGGGGGGGTGTAGATGGGGAGGTGTAGATGGGGAGGTGTAGATGGGGAGGTGTAGATGGGGAGGTGTAGATGGGGAGGTGTAGATGGGGAGGTGTAGATGGGAGTTGTAGATTGGGCGGTGTAAATGGGGGGGGGTGTACATGGGGGGCTGCAGATGGGGGGGGGTGTAGATGGGGGGGTGTAGATGGGGAGTGTAGATGGGGGGTGTAGATGGGGGGTGTAGATGGGGGGGTGGAGATGGGGGGTGGAGATGGGGGGGTGCAGATGGGGGGCTGTAGATGGGGGGCTGTAGATGGGGGGCTGTAGATGGGGGGGCTGTAGATGGGGCGGGGTAGATGGGGCGGGGTAGATGGGGCGGGGTAGATGGGGCGGGGTAGATGGGGCGGGGTAGATGGGGCGGGGTAGATGGGGCGGGGTAGATGGGGCGGGGTAGATGGGGCGGGGTAGATGGGGCGGGGTAGATGGGGCGGGGTAGATGGGGCGGGGTAGATGGGGCGGGGTAGATAGGGCAGGGTAGATAGGGCAGGGTAGATAGGGCAGGGTAGATAGGGCAGGGTAGATGGGGGGGCGTAGTTGGGGGGGCGTAGATGGAGGGTGTAGATGGGGGGGTGTAGATGGGGGGGGTAAATGGGGGGGTGTAAATGGGGGAGGTGTAAATGGGGGAGGTGTAAATGGGGGGGGTGTAAATGGGGGGGTGTAAATGGGGGGGTGTAAATGGGGGGGTGTAAATGGGGGGGTGTAAATGGGGGGTAGATGGGGGGTAGATGGGGGTGTGGTGTAGATGGGGGTGGTGTAGATGGGGGGGTGTAGATGGGTGGGGTGTAGATGGGGGGGGTGTAGATGGGGGGGTGTAGATGGGGGGGGTGTAGATGGGGGGGGGGTGTAGATGGGGGGGGGTGTAGATGGGGGGGGTGTAGATGGGGTGGTGTAGATGGGGGGGTGTAGATGGGGGGGGTGTAGTTGGGGGAGGTGTAGATGGGGGGGTGTAGATGGGGGGGTGTAGATGGGGGGGGTGTAGATGGGGGGGGGGTGTAGATGGGGGGGGGTGTAGATGGGGGGTGGGTGTAGATGGGGGGGGTGTAGTTGGGGGGGGTGTAGATGGGGGGGTGTAGATGGGGGGGGTGTAGATGGGGGGGGGGTGTAGATGGGGGGGGGGTGTAGATGGGGGGGGTGTAGATGGGGTGGTGTAGATGGGGGGGGGGTGCAGATGGGGGGGGGTGTAGATGGGGGGGTGTAGATGGGGGGGTGTAGATGGGGGGGTGTAGATGGGGGGGTGTAGATGGGGGGGGTGTAGATGGGGGGGTGTAGATGGGGGGGGGTGTGATGAGTGGGGGGGGTGTAGATGTGGGGGGGGTGTAGATGGGGGTGGGTGTAGATGGGGGGGGTGTAGATGGGGGGGTGTAGATGGGGGGTGTAGAGGGGGGTGTAGATGGGGGGTGCAGATGGGGGGCTGTAGATGGGTGGGTGTAGATGGGGCGGGGTAGATGGGGCAGGGGTAGATGGGGGTGTGTGGATGGGGTGGGTGTGGATGGGGGTGGGTGTGGATGGGGGGTGGGTGTGGATGGGGGTGGGTGTGGATGGGGGTGTGTGGATGGGGGTGTGTGGATGGGGGTGTGTGGAGGAGGTGTGGTGGATGGGGGGTGTGTGGATGGGGGGGTGTGGATGGGGGTGTGTGGATGGGGGTGTGTGGATGGGGGTGTGTGGATGGGGGTGTGTGGATGGGGGTGTGTGGATGGGGGTGTGTGGATGGGGGTGTGTGGATGGGGGTGTGTGGATGGGGGTGTGTGGATGGGGGTGTGTGGATAGGGGTGTGTGGATGGGGGTGTGTGGATGGGGGTGTGTGGATGGGGGTGTGTGGATGGGGGGGTGTGGATGGGGGTGTGTGGATGGGGGTGAGTGGATGGGGATGTGTGGATGGGGGGTTGCAGATTGGGGGGTGCAGATTGAGGGGTGTAGATTGAGAGGTGTAAATGGGGGGGGTGTAAATGGGGGGCTGCAGGTAGATGGGGCGGGGTAGATGGGGGGTGCAGATGGGGGTGTAGATGGGGGTGTGTAGATGGGGGGGGTGTAGATGGGGGGGTGTAGATGGGGGGGTGTAGATGGGGGGGTGTAGATGGGGGGTGTAGATGGGGGGGGTGTAGATGGGGGGGTGTAAATGGGGGGGGTGTAAATGGGGGGGGTGTAAATGGGGGGTGTAAATGGGGGGTGTAAATGGGGGGGGGTGTAAATGGGGGGTGTAAATGGGGGGGTGTAAATGGGGGGGTGTAAATGGGGGGGGGTGTAATGGGGGGGGCGTAATGGGGGGGTGTAATGGGGGTGGGTGTAAATGGGGGGGTGTAAATGGGGGGGTGTAAATGGGGGGGGGTGTAAATGGGGGGGTTGTAAATGGGGGGGTGTAAATGGGGGGTGTAAATGGGGGGGTGTAATGGGGGGGGGTGTAGATGGGGGGGTGGGATGGGGGTGTAGATGGGGGCGGGTGTAGATGGGGGGGGTGAAGATGGAGGTGGGGTGTAGATGGGGGTGGGTGTAGATGGGGGGGGGTGTAGATGGGGGGGGGTGTAGATGGGGGGGGTGTAGATGGGGGGGGTGTAGATGGGAGGGGTGTAGAGGGGGGGTGTAGATGGGGGGGGGGTGTAGATGGGGGGGGTGTGTGGGGGGGGTGTAGATGGGGGGGGTAGATGGGGGGGGTGTAGATGGGGGGGTGTAGAAGGGGGGGTGTAGATGGGGGGGTGTAGATGGGGGGGTGTAGTGGGGGGGGGGGGTGTAGATGGGGGGGGTGTAGATGGGGGGGTGTAGATGGGGGGGGTTGTGGGGGGGGGTGTAGATGGGGGGGGTGTAGATGGGGGGGGTGTAGATGGGGGGGTTGTAGATGGGGGGGGTGTAGATGGGGGGGTTGTAGATGGGGGGGGGTGTAGATGGGGGGGTGTAGATGGGGGGGTGTAGATGGGGGGGTGTAGATGGGGGGGTTGTAGATGGGGGGGTGTAGATGGGGGGGTGTAGATGGGGGGGGTGTAGATGGGGGGGTGTAGATGGGGGGGGTGTAGATGGGGGGGTGTAGATGGGGGGGGTGTAGATGGGGGGGGTGTAGATGGGGGGGGTGTGATGGGGGGGGGTGTAGATGGGGGGGGTGTAGATGGGGGGGTGTAGTGATGGGGGGGTGGGTGTAGATGGGGAGGGTTGTAGATGGGGGGGGGTGTAGATGGGGGGGGGTGTAGATGGGGGGGTGTAGATGGGGGGGTGGGGTGTAGATGGGGAGGGTGTAGATGGGGGGGGTGTAGATGGGGGGGGTGTAGATGGGGGGGTGTAGATGGGGGGGGTGTAGATGGGGGGGTGTAGATGGGGGGGTGTAGATGGGGGGGGTGTAGATGGGGGGGGTGTAATGGGGGGGTGTAAATGGGGGGGGTGTAAATGGGGGGGGTGTAAATGGGGGGGGGTGTAAATGGGGGGGTGTAAATGGGGGGTGTAGATGGGGGGTGTGTGGATGGGGGGGGTGTAGATGGGGGGGTGTAGATGGGGGGGGTGTAGATGGGGGGGGTGTAGATGGGGGGGTGTAGATGGGGGGGTGTAGATGGGGGGGGTGTAGATGGGGGGGGTGTAGATGGGGGGGGTGTAGATGGGGGGGGTGCAGATGGGGGGGGTGTAGATGGGCGGGTGTAGATGGGGGGGTGTAGATGGGCGAGTGTAGATGGGGGGGTGTAGATGGGGGGGTGTAGATGGGGGGTTTAGATGGGGGGAGTGTAGATGGGGGGGGTGTAGATGGGGGGGGTGTAATGGGGGGGGTGTAAATGGGGGGGGTGTAATGGGGGGTGTAAATGGGGGGGGGTGTAAATGGGGGGGGGTGTAAATGGGGGGGGTGTAATGGGGGGTGTAGATGGGGGGGGTGTAGATGGGGGGTGTGTGGATGGGGGGGTGTAGATGGGCGGGTGTAGATGGGGGGGGTGTAGATGGGGGGGGGTGTAGATGGGCGGGTGTAGATGGGGGGTGTAGATGGGGGGGGGTGTAGATGGGCGGGTGTAGATGGGCGGGGTGTAGATGGGGGGTGTAGATGGGGGGTGTAGATGGGGGGGTGTAGATGGGGGGGTGTAGATGGGGGGGTGTAGATGGCGAGTGTAGATGGGGGGGTGTAGATGGGGGGGTGTAGATGGGGGGGGTTTCGATGGGGGGAGTGTAGATGGGGGGGGGTGTAGATAGGGGGGTGTAGATGGGGGGGTTGTAGATGGGGGGTGTAGATGGGCGGGGTGTAGATGGGGGGGGGAGTAGATGGGGGTGTAGATGGGGAAGTGTAGATGGGGGGGTGTAGATGGGGGGGTGTAGATGGTGGGGTGTAGATGGGGGGGTGTAGATGGGGGGGTGTAGATGGGGGGGTGTAGATGGGGGGGGAGTAGATGGGGGGGGGAGTAGATGGGGGGGGGAGTAGATGGAGGGGGGGGGAGTAGATGGGGGTGGTGTAGATGGGGGGGGTGTAGATGGGGGGGTGTAGATGGGGGGGGTGTAGTGGGGGGGGGGTGTAGACGGGGGGGGGGTGTAGATGGGGGGGGGTGTAGATGGGGGGTGTGTAGATGGGGGGTGTAGATGGGGGGGGTGTAGATGGGGGGTGTAGATGGGGGGGGGTGTAGATGGGGGGGGGTGTAGATGGGGGGGTGAGATGGGGGGGTGAGATGGGGGGGTGAGATGGGGGGGTGTAGATGGGGGGGTGTAGATGGGGGGGTGTAGATGGGGGGTATAGATGGGGGGGATAGATGGGGGGGTGTAGATGGGGGGGTGTAGATGGGGGCGGTGTAGATGGGGGCGGTGTAGATGGGGGGGTGTAGATGGGGGGGTGTAGATGGGGGGGGTGTAGATGGGGGGGGTGTAGATGGGGGGGTGTAGATGGGGGGGGTGTAGATGGGGGGGGTGTAGATGGGGGGGTGTAGATGGGGGGGGTGTAGATGGGGGGGTGTAGATGGGGGGGGGGTGAAGATGGGGGGGGTGTAGATGGGGAGGTGTAGATGGGGAGGTGTAGATGGGGAGGTGTAGATGGGGAGGTGTAGATTGGGCGGTGTAAATGGGGGGTGTAAATTGGGGGGCTGCAGATGGGCGGGTGTAGATGGGGGGGGTGTAGATGGGGGGTGTAGATGGGGCTGTAGATGGGGGGTGTAGATGGGGGGTGTAGATGGGGGGTGTAGATGGGGGGTGTAGATGGGGGGGTGCAGATGGGGGGCTGTAGATGGGGGGGGTGTAGATGGGGCGGGGTAGATAGGGCAGGGTAGATGGGGCGGGGTAGATGGGGGGGCGTAGTTGGGGGGGCGTAGATGGAGGGTGTAGATGGGGGGGTGTAGATGGGGGGGTGTAGATGGGGGGGGGTGTACATGGGGGGGTGTACATAGGGGGGTGTACATGGGGGGAGTGTACATGGGGGTGTAGATGGGGGGGTGTAGATGGGGGGGTGTAGATGGGGGGGTGTAGATGGGGGGGGGTGTAGATGGGGGGGTGTAGATGGGGGGGGTGTAGATGGGGGGGGTGTAGATGGGGGGGGTGTAGATGGGGGGGGTGTAGATGGGGGTGTGTAGGTGGGGGGGGTGTAGGTGGGGGGGTGTAGATGGGGGGGGTGTAGATGGGGGGGTGTAGATTGGGGTGTGTGGATGGGGGTGGGTGTGGATGGGGTGTGTGGATGGGGGGGTGTAGATGGGGGGGGTGTAGATGGGGGGGTGTAGCTGGGGGGGTGTAGCTGGGGGGGGTGTAGATGGGGGGGGGTGTAGATGGGGAGGTGTAGATGGGGAGGTGTAGATGGGGAGGTGTAGATTGGGCGGTGTAAATGGGGGGGTGTAAATTGGGGGGCTGCAGATGGGGGGGGTGTAGATGGGGGGGGTGTAGATGGGGGGTGTAGATGGGGCTGTAGATGGGGGGTGTAGATGGGGGTGTAGATGGGGGGTGTAGATGGGGGGGTGCAGATGGGGGGCTGTAGATGGGGGGGTGTAGATGGGGCGGGGTAGATAGGGCAGGGTAGATAGGGCGGGTAGATGGGGCGGGGTAGATGGGGGGGCGTAGTTGGGAGGGTGTAGATTGGGGTGGGTGTGGAATGGGGTGTGTGGATGGGGGTGTGTGGATGGGGGTGTGTGGATGGGGGTGTGTGGATGGGGGTGTGTGGATGGGGGTGTGTGGATGGGGGTGTGTGGATGGGGGTGTGTGGATGGGGGTGTGTGGATGGGGGGGTGTGGATGGGGGTGTGTGGATGGGGGTGTGTGGATGGGGGGTGTAGATTGGGGGGTGTAGATTGGGGGGTGTAGATTGGGGGGTGTAGATTGGGGGCTGTAGATTGGGGGTGTAGATTGGGGGGTGTAGATGGGGGGGTGTAGATGGGGGGGTGTAGATGGGGGGGTGTAGATGGGGGGGTTGTAGATGGGGGGGTGTAGATGGGGGGGTGTAGATGGGGGGGTGTAGATGGGGGGGGTGTAGATGGGGGGGTGTAGATGGGGGGGTGTAGATGGGGGGGTGTAGATGGGGGGGTGTAGATGGGGGGGTGTAGATGGGGGGGTGTAGATGGGGTGGTGTAGATGGGGGTGTGTAGATGGGGGGGTGTAGATGGGGGGGGTGTAGATGGGGGGGTGTAGATGGGGGGGTGCAGATGAGGGGGGTGTAGCTGGGAGGGGTGTAGATGGGGGAGGGTGTAGATGGGGGGGGTGTAGATGGGGGGGTGTAAATGGGGGGGTGTAGATGGGGGGGTGTAGATGGGGGGGGTGTAGCTGTGGGGGGGTGTAGATGGGGAGGGGTGTAGATGGGGAGGGGTGTAGATGGGGAGGGGTGTAGATGGGGGGGTGTAGATGGGGGGCGGTGTAGATGGGGGGGGGTGTAGATGGGGGGGGTGTAGATGGGGGGGGTGTAGATGGGGGGGGTGTAGATGGGGGGGTGTAGATGGGGGGGTGTAGATGAGGGGGGGGTGTAGAATGGGGGGGGGTGTAGATGGGGGGGGTGTAGATGGGGGGCGGTGTAGATGGGGGGGGGTGTAGATGGGGGGGTGTAGATGGGGGGGTGTAGATGGGGGGGTGTAGATGGGGGGGGTGTAGATGGGGGGGTGTAGATGGGGGGGGTGTAGATGGGGGGGGTGTAGATGGGGGGGGTGTAGATGGGGGGGGTGTAGATGGGGGGGTGTAGATGGGGGGGGTGTAGATGGGAGGGGGTGTAGATGGGGGGGGGTGTAGATGGGGGGGTGTAGATGGGGGGGTGTAGATGGGGGGTGGGGTGTAGATGAGGAGGGTGTAGATGGGGGGGAGGGTGTAGATGGGGGGGTGTAGATGGGGGGGTGTAGATGGGGGGGGTGTAGATGGGGGGGGTGTAGATGGGGGGGTGTAAATGGGGGGGTGAAAATGGGGGGGTGTAAATGGGGGGGGTGTAAATGGGGGGGGTGTAAATGGGGGGTGTAGATGGGGGGGTGTGGATGGGGGGGGTGTAGATGGGGGGGTGTAGATGGGGGGGGTGTAGATGGGGGGGGTGTAGATGGGGGGGGTGTAGATGGGGGGGTGTATATGGGGGGGGTGTAGATGAGGGGGTTTTGATGGGGGGGGTGCAGATTGGGGGGTGTAGATGGGCGGGTGTAGATGGGCGGGTGTAGATGGGGGGGTGTAGATGGGCGAGTGTAGATGGGGGGGGTGTAGATGGGGGGTTTAGATGGGGGGGGTGTAGATGGGGGGGGTGTAGATGGGGGGGGTGTAGATGGGGGGGGTGTAGATGGGGGGGTGTATATGGGGGGGGTGTAGATGAGGGGGTTTTGATGGGGGGGGTGCAGATTGGGGGGTGTAGATGGGCGGGTGTAGATGGGCGGGTGTAGATGGGGGGGTGTAGATGGGCGAGTGTAGATGGGGGGGGTGTAGATGGGGGGTTTAGATGGGGGGGGTGTAGATAGGGGGGGTTGTAGATGGGGGGGTGTAGATGGGGGGGGTGTAGATGGGGGGGTGTAGATGGGGGGGGTGTAGATGGGGGGGTGTAGATGGGGGGGTGTAGATGGGGGGGTGTAGATGGGGGGGGGTGTAGATGGGGGGGGTGTAGATGGGGGGGGGGGAGTAGATGGGGGGGAGTAGATGGGGGGGAGTAGATGGGGGGGTGTAGATGGGGGGGTGTAGATGGAGAGGTGTAGATGGGGGGGTGTAGATGGGGGGTGTAGATGGGGGGGGGGTGTAGATGGGGGGGGTGTAGATGGGGGGGGTGTAGATGGGGGGGGTGTAGATGGGGGGGTGTAGATGGAGAGGTGTAGATGGGGGGGGGTAGATGGGGGGTGTAGATGGGGGGGTGTAGATGGGGGGGGTGTAGATGGGGGGGGGTGTAGATGGGGGGGTGTAGATGGAGAGGTGTAGATGGGGGGGGTGTAGATGGGGGGGGTGTAGATGAGGGGGGGTGTAGAATGGGGGGGGGTGTAGATGGGGGGGGTGTAGATGGGGGGCGGTGTAGATGGGGGGCGGTGTAGATGGGGGGGGTGTAGATGGGGGGGTGTAGATGGGGGGGTGTAGATGGGGGGGTGTAGATGGGGGGGTGTAGATGGGGGGGTGTAGATGGGGGGGTGTAGATTGGGGGGGTGTAGATGGGGGGGTGTAGATGGGGGGGTGTAGATGGGGGTGTGTGGATAGGGGGGGTGTAGATGGGGGGTGTAGATGGGGGGGGTGTAGATGGGAGGGGGTGTAGATGGGGGGGGGTGTAGATGGGGGGGTGTAGATGGGGGGGTGTAGATGGGGGGTGGGGTGTAGATGAGGAGGGTGTAGATGGGGGGGGAGGGTGTAGATGGGGGGGTGTAGATGGGGGGGGTGTAGATGGGGGGGGTGTAGATGGGGGGGGTGTAAATGGGGGGTGTAAATGGGGGGGTGTAAATGGGGGGGTGTAAATGGGGGGGGTGTAAATGGGGGGTGTAGATGGGGGTGTGTGGATGGGGGGGGTGTAGATGGGGGTGTGTGGATGGGGGGGGTGTAGATGGGGGGTGTAGATGGGGGGGGTGTAGATGGGGGGGGTGTAGATGGGGGGTGTAGATGGGGGGGGTGTAGATGGGGGGGGTGTAGATGGGGGGGGTGTAGATGGGGGGGGTGTAGATGGGGGGGGTGTAGATGGGGGGGTGCAGATGGGGGGGTGTAGATGGGCGGGTGTAGATGGGGGGGTGTAGATGGGCGAGTGTAGATGGGGGGGGGTGTAGATGGGGGGTTTAGATGGGGGGTGTAGATAGGGGGGGTGTAGATGGGGGGGGTTGTAGATGGGGGGGTGTAGATGGGGGGGTGTAGATGGGGGGGTGTAGATGGGGGGGTGTAGATGGGGGGGTGTAGATGGGGGGGTGTAGATGGGGGGGGTGTAGATGGGGGGGGTGTAGATGGGGGGGGGTGTAGATGGGGGGGGGGGGAGTAGATGGGGGGGGAGTAGATGGGGGGGAGTAGATGGGGGGGGTGTAGATGGGGGGGGGTGTAGATGGGGGGGGTGTAGATGGGCAGGTGTAGATGGGGGGGTGTAGATGGGGGGGGTGTAGATGGAGAGGTGTAGATGGAGAGGTGTAGATGGGGGGGGTGTAGATGGGGGGGGTGTAGATGGAGAGGTGTAGATGGGGGGGGTGTAGATGTGGGGGTGTAGATGGAGAGGTGTAGATGGGGGGGGTGTAGATGGGGGGGTGTAGATGGAGGGGTGTAGATGGGGGTGTGTGGATGGGGGGTGTAGATGGGGGGGGGTGTAGATGGGGGGTGTGGATGGGGGGTTGCAGATTGGGCGGTGTAGATTGGGGTGTGTAGATGGGGGGGTGTAGATGGGGGGGTGTAGATGAGGGGTGTAGATGGGGGGTGTAGATGGGGGGTGTAGATGGGGAGGGGTGTAGATGGGGGGTGTGTAGATGGGGGGTGTGTAGATGGGGGGGGTGTAGATGGGGGGGTGTAGATGGGGGGTGTAGATGGGGGGGTGTAGATGGGGGGGTGTAGATGGGGGGGTGTAGATGGGGGGGTGTAGATGGGGGGGGGGGTGTAGATGGGGGGGTGGTGTAGATGGGGGGGTGGTGTAGATGGGGGGTGTAGATGGGGGGTGTGGATGGGGGGTGTAGATGGGGGGGGTGTAGATGGGGGGTGTAGATGGGGGGGTGTAGATGGGGGGGTGTAGATGGGGGGGTGTAGATGGGGGGGTGTAGATGGGGGGGTGTAGATGGGGGGGTGTAGATGGGGGAGTGTAGATGGGGTGGGTGTACATGGGGGGGGGGTGTACATGGGGGGGAGTACATGGGGGGGTGTACATGGGGGGGTGTACATGGGGGGGTGTACATGGGGAGGGTGTAGATGGGGGGGTGTAGATGGGGGGGTGTAGATGGGGGGTATAGATGGGGGGGTGTAGATGGGGGGGGTGTAGGTGGGGGGGTGTAGGTGGGGGGGTGTAGGTGGGGGGGTGTAGGTGGGGGGGTGTAGGTGGGGGGGTGTAGGTGGGGGGGTGTAGGTGGGGGGGTGTAGGTGGGGGGGTGTAGATGGGGGGGGTGTAGATGGGGGGGTGTAGATGGGGGGGTGTAGATGGGGGGGTGTAGATGGGGGGGTGTAGATGGGGCGGGTGTAAATGGGGGGGTGGTGTAGATGGGGGGGTGTAGATAGGGGGTGTAGGTGGGGGGGTGTAGATGGGGGGGTGTAGATGGGGGGGTGGAGCTGTGGGGGGGGTGTAGATGGGGGGTATAGATGGGGGGGGTGTAGCTGTGGGGGGGTGTAGATGGGGGGGGGGTAGATGGGGGGGTGTAGATGGGGGGGTGTAGATGGGGGGGTGTAGATGGGGGGGGTGTAGATGGGGGGTAGTAGATGGGGGGGGTGTAGATGGGGGGGGTGTAGATGGGGGGGGTGTAGATGGGGGGGGTGTAGATGGGGGGGGTGTAGATGGGGGGGGGTGTAGATGGGGGGGGTGTAGATGGGGGGGTGCAGATGGGGGGGTGCAGATGGGGGGGTGTAGATGGGCTGGTGTAGATGGGGGGGTGTAGATGGGCGAGTGTAGATGGGGGGGTGTAGATGGGGGGGTGTAGATGGGGGGTTTAGATGGGGGAGTGTAGATGGGGGGGGTGTAGATGGGGGGGTTGTAGATGGGGGGGTGTAGATGGGGGGGTGTAGATGGGGGGGGTGTAGATGTGGGGGGTGTAGATGGGGGGGGGTGTAGATGGGGGGGTGTAGATGGGGGGGTGTAGATGGGGGGGTGTAGATGGGGGGGGGTGTAGATGGGGGGGTGTAGATGGGGGGGGTGTAGATGGGGGGGGTGTATATGGGGGGGGTGTAGATGGGGGGGGTGTAGATGGGGGGGTGTAGATGGGGGGGGGTGTAGATGGGGGGAGTAGATGGGGGGGGAGTAGATGGGGGGAGTAGATGGGGGGGGAGTAGATGGGGGGGGTGTAGATGGGGGGGTGTAGATGGGGGGGTGTAGATGGGGGGGTGTAGATGGGGGGGTGTAGATGGGGGGGTGTAGATGGGGGGGGTGTAGATGGGGGGGGGGTGTAGATGGGGGGGGTGTAGATGGGGGGGGGTGTAGATGGGGGGGTGTAGATGGGGGGGGTGTATATGGGGGGGGTGTAGATGGGGGGGGTGTAGATGGGGGGGGTGTAGATGGGGGGGGTGTAGATGGGGGGGTGTAGATGGGGGGGGGTGTAGATGGGGGGAGTAGATGGGGGGGGAGTAGATGGGGGGAGTAGATGGGGGGGGAGTAGATGGGGGGGGTGTAGATGGGGGGGTGTAGATGGGGGGGTGTAGATGGGGGGGTGTAGATGGGGGGTGGGGTGTAGATGAGGAGGGTGTAGATGGGGGGGGAGGGTGTAGATGGGGGGGTGTAGATGGGGGGGGGTGTAGATGGGGGGGGTGTAGATGGGGGGGGTGTAAATGGGGGGTGTAAATGGGGGGGTGTAAATGGGGGGGTGTAAATGGGGGGGGTGTAAATGGGGGGTGTAGATGGGGGTGTGTGGATGGGGGGGGTGTAGATGGGGGTGTGTGGATGGGGGGGGTGTAGATGGGGGGTGTAGATGGGGGGGGTGTAGATGGGGGGGGTGTAGATGGGGGGTGTAGATGGGGGGGGTGTAGATGGGGGGGGTGTAGATGGGGGGGGTGTAGATGGGGGGGGTGTAGATGGGGGGGGTGCAGATGGGGGGGTGTAGATGGGCGGGTGTAGATGGGGGGGTGTAGATGGGCGAGTGTAGATGGGGGGGGGTGTAGATGGGGGGTTTAGATGGGGGGTGTAGATAGGGGGGGTGTAGATGGGGGGGGTTGTAGATGGGGGGGTGTAGATGGGGGGGTGTAGATGGGGGGGTGTAGATGGGGGGGTGTAGATGGGGGGGTGTAGATGGGGGGGTGTAGATGGGGGGGGTGTAGATGGGGGGGGGTGT
This sequence comes from Scyliorhinus torazame, assembly GCF_047496885.1. Classification (NCBI taxonomy): domain Eukaryota; kingdom Metazoa; phylum Chordata; class Chondrichthyes; order Carcharhiniformes; family Scyliorhinidae; genus Scyliorhinus; species Scyliorhinus torazame. The sequence continues at coordinate 31,633 of NW_027308772.1, forward strand.
AGATGGGGGGGGGGGGAGTAGATGGGGGGGGAGTAGATGGGGGGGAGTAGATGGGGGGGGTGTAGATGGGGGGGGGTGTAGATGGGGGGGGTGTAGATGGGCAGGTGTAGATGGGGGGGTGTAGATGGGGGGGGTGTAGATGGAGAGGTGTAGATGGAGAGGTGTAGATGGGGGGGGTGTAGATGGGGGGGGTGTAGATGGAGAGGTGTAGATGGGGGGGGTGTAGATGTGGGGGTGTAGATGGAGAGGTGTAGATGGGGGGGGTGTAGATGGGGGGGTGTAGATGGAGGGGTGTAGATGGGGGTGTGTGGATGGGGGGTGTAGATGGGGGGGGGTGTAGATGGGGGGTGTGGATGGGGGGTTGCAGATTGGGCGGTGTAGATTGGGGTGTGTAGATGGGGGGGTGTAGATGGGGGGGTGTAGATGAGGGGTGTAGATGGGGGGTGTAGATGGGGGGTGTAGATGGGGAGGGGTGTAGATGGGGGGTGTGTAGATGGGGGGTGTGTAGATGGGGGGGGTGTAGATGGGGGGGTGTAGATGGGGGGGTGTAGATGGGGGGGTGTAGATGGGGGGGTGTAGATGGGGGGGTGTAGATGGGGGGGTGTAGATGGGGGGGGGGTGTAGATGGGGGGGTGGTGTAGATGGGGGGGTGGTGTAGATGGGGGGTGTAGATGGGGGGTGTGGATGGGGGGTGTAGATGGGGGGGGTGTAGATGGGGGGTGTAGATGGGGGGGTGTAGATGGGGGGGTGTAGATGGGGGGGTGTAGATGGGGGGGTGTAGATGGGGGGGTGTAGATGGGGGGGTGTAGATGGGGGAGTGTAGATGGGGTGGGTGTACATGGGGGGGGGGTGTACATGGGGGGGAGTACATGGGGGGGTGTACATGGGGGGGTGTACATGGGGGGGTGTACATGGGGAGGGTGTAGATGGGGGGGTGTAGATGGGGGGGTGTAGATGGGGGGTATAGATGGGGGGGTGTAGATGGGGGGGGTGTAGGTGGGGGGGTGTAGGTGGGGGGGTGTAGGTGGGGGGGTGTAGGTGGGGGGGTGTAGGTGGGGGGGTGTAGGTGGGGGGGTGTAGGTGGGGGGGTGTAGGTGGGGGGGTGTAGATGGGGGGGGTGTAGATGGGGGGGTGTAGATGGGGGGGTGTAGATGGGGGGGGTGTATATGGGGGGGGTGTAGATGGGGGGGGTGTAGATGGGGGGGGTGTAGATGGGGGGGGTGTAGATGGGGGGGTGTAGATGGGGGGGGGTGTAGATGGGGGGAGTAGATGGGGGGGGAGTAGATGGGGGGAGTAGATGGGGGGGGAGTAGATGGGGGGGGTGTAGATGGGGGGGTGTAGATGGGGGGGTGTAGATGGGGGGGGTGTAGATGGGGGGGTGTAGATGGGGGGGGTGTAGATGGGGGGGGTGTAGATGGGGGGGGGGTGTAGATGGGGGGGGTGTAGATGGGGGGGGGTGTAGATGGGGGGGTGTAGATGGGGGGGTGTAGATGGGGGGGTGTAGATGGGGGATGGGGTGTAGATGGGGAGGGTGTAGATGGGGGGGAGGGTGTAGATGGGGGGAGGGTGTAGATGGGGGGGTGTAGATTGGGGGCTGGAGGTGGGGGGGGTGTAGATGGGGGGGGTGTAGATGGGGGGGTGTAGATGAGGGGGGTGTAGATGGGGGGGTGTAGATGGGGGGGGTGTAGATGGGGGGGGTGTAGATGGGGGGGGGGTGTAGTTGGGGGGGGGTGTAGATGGGGGGGGTGTAGATGGGGGGTGTAGATGGGGCTGTAGATGGGGGGTGTAGATGGGGGGTGTAGATGGGGGGTGTAGATGGGGGGGTGCAGATGGGGGGCTGTAGATGGGGGGGTGTAGATGGGGCGGGGTAGATAGAGCAGGGTAGATGGTGCGGGGTAGATGGGGGGGCGTAGTTGGGGGGGCGTAGATGGGGGGGCGTAGATGGGGGGGCGTAGATGGGGGGGCGTAGATGGGGGGTGTAGATGGGGGGGGTGTACATGGGGGGGTGTACATAGGGGGGTGTACATAGGGGGGTGTACATGGGGGGTGGTGCATGGGGGGAGTGTACATGGGGGGTGTAGATGGGGGGGGTGTAGATGGGGGGGGTGTAGATGGGGGGGTGTAGGTGGGGGGGGGTGTAGATGGGGGGGGTGTAGATGGGGGGGGGTGTAGATTGGTGGGGGTGTAGATGAGGGGGGTGAAGATGGGGGGGATATAGATGGGGGGGTATAGATGGGGGGGTGTAGATGGGGCGATGTAGATGGGGGGGTGTAGATGGGGGGGGTGTAGATGGGGGGGGTGTAGATGGGGGGGGTGTAGATGGGGGGGGGGTGTAGATGGGGAGGTGTAGAGGGAAGGTGTGGATGGGGATGCGTGGATGGGGGGTGCAGATTGGGGGGTGCAGATTGGGGGGTGTAGATTGGGGGGTGTAGATTGAGTGGTGTAAATGGGGGGGGGTGTAAATGGGGGGGCTGCAGGTTGATGGGGCGGGGTAGATGGGGGGGTGCAGGTGGGGGTGTAGATTGGGGGGGTGTAGCTGGGGGGGTGTAGATGGGGGGTGTAGATGGGGGGGTGCACATGGGGGGCTGTAGATGGGGGGGTGTAGATGGGGGGGGTGTAGATGGGGCGGGGTAGATAGGGCAGGGTAGATAGGGCAGGGTAGATGGGGCGGGGTAGATGGGGGGGGCGTAGTTGGGGGGGTGTAGATTGGGGTGTGTGGATGGGGGTGGGTGTGTGGATGGGGGTGTGTGGATGGGGGTGTGTGGATGGGGGTGTGTGGATGGGGGTGTGTGGATGGGGGTGTGTGGATGGGGGTGTGTGGATGGGGGTGTGTGGATGGGGGTGTGTGGATGGGGGGGTGTGGATGGGGGGGTGTGGATGGGGGTGTGTGGATGGGGGTGTGTGGATGGGGGGGGTGTAGATGGGGGGGGTGTAGATGGGGGGGTGTAGATGGGGGGGGTGTAGATGGGGGGGGTGTAGATGGGGGGGGTGTAGATGGGGGGGTGTAGATGGGGGGGTGTAGATGGGGGGGTGTAGATGGGGGGGTGTAGATGGGGGGGTGTAGATGGGGGGGTGTAGATGGGGGGGGGTGTAGATGGGGGGGGTGTAGATGGGGGGTGTGGATGGGGGGTGTAGATGGGGGGTGTAGATGGGGGGGGTGTAGATGGGGGGGGGTGTAGATGGGGGGGGTGTAGATGGGGGGGTGTAGCTGTGGGGGGGGTGTAGATGGGGTGGGTGTAGATGGGGTGTGTACATGGGGGGTGTACATGGGGGGGTGTACATGGGGGGGGGGGGTGTACATGGGGGGGGGTGTACATGGGAGGGGTGTAGATGGGGGGGGTGTAGATGGGGGGTGTAGATGGGGAGTGTTGGTGGGAGGTGTAGATGGGGGGTGTAGATGGGGGGTGTAGATGGGGGGGGGTGTAAATGGGGGGGGTGTAAATGGGGGGGTGTAAATGGGGGGTGTAAATGGGGGGGGTGTAAATGGGGGGGGTGTAAATGGGGGGTGTAGATGGGGGGGGGTGTGGATGGGGGGGTGTAGATGGGGGGGGTGTAGATGGGGGGGGTGTAGATGGGTGGGGTGTAGATGGGGGGTGTGTAGATGGGGGGGTGTAAATGGGGGGGGGTGTAGATGGGGGGGGTGTAGATGGGGGGGGTGTAGATGGGGGGGGTGTAGATGGGGGGGTGTAAATGGGGGAGGTGTAAATGGGGGGGTGTAAATGGGGGGGGTGTAAATGGGGGGGTGTAAATGGGGGGGGCTGTAAATGGGGGGTGTAAATGGGGGGGGTGTAAATGGGGGGGGGTGTAAATGGGGGGGGGTGTAAATGGGGGGGGGTAGATGGGGGGTGTGGTGTAGATGGGGGTGGTGTAGATGGAGGTGGTGTAGATGGGGGGGTGTAGATGGGGGGGTATAGATGGGGGGGTATAGATGGGGGGGTATAGATGGGGGGGTATAGATGGGGGGGTATAGATGGGGGGGTGTAGATGGGGGCGGTGTAGATGGGGGGGTGTAGATGGGGGGGTGTAGATGGGGGGGGTGTAGATGGGCAGGTGTAGATGGGGGGGTGTAGATGGGGGGGGTGTAGATGGAGAGGTGTAGATGGAGAGGTGTAGATGGGGGGGGTGTAGATGGGGGGGTGTAGATGGGGGGGGTGTAGATGGGGGGTGTGGATGGGGGGTTGCAGATTGGGCGGTGTAGATTGGGGTGTGTAGATTGGGGGGTGTAGATGGGGGGGTGTAGATGGGGGGGTGTAGATGAGGGGTGTAGATGGGGGGTGTAGATGGGGGGTGTAGATGGGGGGTGTAGATGGGGAGGGGTGTAGATGGGGGGTGTGTAGATGGGGGGTGTGTAGATGGGGGGGGTGTAGATGGGGGGGTGTAGATGGGGGGGTGTAGATGGGGGGGTGTAGATGGGGGGGTGTAGATGGGGGGGTGTAGATGGGGGGGGGTGTAGATGGGGGGGTGGTGTAGATGGGGGGGTGGTGTAGATGGGGGGTGTAGATGGGGGGTGTGGATGGGGGGTGTAGATGGGGGGGTGTAGATGGGGGGTGTAGATGGGGGGGTGTAGATGGGGGGGGTGTAGATGGGGGGGTGTAGATGGGGGGGTGTAGATGGGGGGGTGTAGATGGGGGAGTGTAGATGGGGTGGGTGTACATGGGGGGGGGGTGTACATGGGGGGGAGTACATGGGGGGGTGTACATGGGGGGGTGTACATGGGGAGGGTGTAGATGGGGGGGTGTAGATGGGGGGGTGTAGATGGGGGGTATAGATGGGGGGGTGTAGGTGGGGGGGTGTAGGTGGGGGGGTGTAGGTGGGGGGGTGTAGGTGGGGGGGTGTAGATGGGGGGGTGTAGGTGGGGGGGTGTAGGTGGGGGGGTGTAGATGGGGGGGGTGTAGATGGGGGGGTGTAGATGGGGGGGTGTAGATGGGGGGGTGTAGATGGGGCGGGTGTAGATGGGGGGCGGGTGTAGATGGGGGGGTGGTGTAGATGGGGGGGTGTAGATAGGGGGTGTAGGTGGGGGGGTGTAGATGGGGGGGTGTAGATGGGGGGGTGGAGCTGTGGGGGGGTGTAGATGGGGGGTATAGATGGGGGGGGTGTAGCTGTGGGGGGGTGTAGATGGGGGGGGGTAGATGGGGGGGTGTAGATGGGGGGGTGTAGATGGGGGGGTGTAGATGGGGGGGGTGTAGATGGGGGGTAGTAGATGGGGGGGGTGTAGATGGGGGGGGTGTAGATGGGGGGGGTGTAGATGGGGGGGGTGTAGATGGGGGGGGGTGTAGATGGGGGGGGTGTAGATGGGGGGGTGCAGATGGGGGGGTGCAGATGGGGGGGTGTAGATGGGCTGGTGTAGATGGGGGGGTGTAGATGGGCGAGTGTAGATGGGGGGGTGTAGATGGGGGGTTTAGATGGGGGAGTGTAGATGGGGGGGGTGTAGATGGGGGGGTTGTAGATGGGGGGGTGTAGATGGGGGGGTGTAGATGGGGGGGGTGTAGATGTGGGGGGTGTAGATGGGGGGGGGGGTGTAGATGGGGGGGTGTAGATGGGGGGGTGTAGATGGGGGGGTGTAGATGGGGGGGGTGTAGATGGGGGGGGTGTAGATGGGGGGGGTGTAGATGGGGGGGGTGTAGATGGGGGGGGTGTAGATGGGGGGGTGTAGATGGGGGGGGTGTAGATGGGGGGGTGTAGATGCGGGGGGGTGTAGATGGGGGGAGTAGATGGGGGGGGAGTAGATGGGGGGGAGTAGATGGGGGGGGAGTAGATGGGGGGGTGTAGATGGGGGGGGTGTAGATGGGGGGGGTGTAGATGGGGGGGTGTAGATGGGGGGGGTGTAGATGGGGGGGTGTAGATGGGGGGGTGTAGATGGGGGGGGTGTAGATGGGGGGGGGTGTAGATGGGGGGGGTGTAGATGGGGGGGGGTGTAGATGGGGGGGTGTAGAATGGGGGGGTGTAGATGGGGGGGTGTAGATGGGGGATGGGGTGTAGATGGGGAGGGTGTAGATGGGGGGGAGGGTGTAGATGGGGGGAGGGTGTAGATGGGGGGGTGTAGATTGGGGGCTGGAGGTGGGGGGGGTGTAGATGGGGGGGGTGTAGATGGGGGGGTGTAGATGGGGGGGTGTAGATGAGGGGGGTGTAGATGGGGGGGGTGTAGATGGGGGGGGTGTAGATGGGGGGGGTGTAGATGGGGGGGGTGTAGTTGGCGGGGGGTGTAGATGGGGGGGTGTAGATGGGGGGTGTAGATGGGGCTGTAGATGGGGGGTGTAGATGGGGGGTGTAGATGGGGGGTGTAGATGGGGGGTGTAGATGGGGGGGTGCAGATGGGGGGCTGTAGATGGGGGGGTGTAGATGGGGCGGGGTAGATAGGGCAGGGTAGATGGTGCGGGGTAGATGGGGGGGCGTAGTTGGGGGGGCGTAGATGGGGGGGCGTAGATGGGGGGTGTAGATGGGGGGGGGTGTACATGGGGGGGTGTACATAGGGGGGTGTACATAGGGGGGTGTACATGGGGGGTGGTGCATGGGGGGAGTGTACATGGGGGGTGTAGATGGGGGGGGGTGTAGATGGGGGGGGTGTAGATGGGGGGGTGTAGGTGGGGGGGGGTGTAGATGGGGGGGGGGTGTAGATGGGGGGGGGTGTAGATGGGTGGGGGTGTATATGAGGGGGGTGAAGATGGGGGGGATATAGATGGGGGGGTATAGATGGGGGGGTGTAGATGGGGCGATGTAGATGGGGGGGTGTAGATGGGGGGGGTGTAGATGGGGGGGGTGTAGATGGGGGGGGTGTAGATGGGGGGGGGGTGTAGATGGGGAGGTGTAGAGGGAAGGTGTGGATGGGGATGCGTGGATGGGGGGTGCAGATTGGGGGGTGCAGATTGGGGGGTGTAGATTGGGGGGTGTAGATTGAGTGGTGTAAATGGGGGGGGGGTGTAAATGGGGGGGCTGCAGGTTGATGGGGCGGGGTAGATGGGGGGGTGCAGGTGGGGGTGTAGATTGGGGGGGTGTAGCTGGGGGGGTGTAGATGGGGGGTGTAGATGGGGGGGTGCACATGGGGGGCTGTAGATGGGGGGGTGTAGATGGGGGGGGTGTAGATGGGGCGGGGTAGATAGGGCAGGGTAGATAGGGCAGGGTAGATGGGGCGGGGTAGATGGGGGGGCGTAGTTGGGGGGGTGTAGATTGGGGTGTGTGGATGGGGGTGGGTGTGTGGATGGGGGTGTGTGGATGGGGGGGTGTGGATGGGGGTGTGTGGATGGGGGTGTGTGGATGGGGGTGTGTGGATGGGGGTGTGTGGATGGGGGTGTGTGGATGGGGGGTGTGGATGGGGGGGGTGTGGATGGGGGTGTGTGGATGGGGGGGGTGTAGATGGGGGGGGTGTAGATGGGGGGGGTGTAGATGGGGGGGGGTGTAGATGGGGGGGGTGTAGATGGGGGGGGTGTAGATGGGGGGGGTGTAGATGGGGGGGGGTGTAGATGGGGGGGTGTAGATGGGGGGGTGTAGATGGGGGGGTGTAGATGGGGGGGTGTAGATGGGGGGGTGTAGATGGGGGGGGTGTAGATGGGGGGGGTGTAGATGGGGGGTGTGGATGGGGGGTGTAGATGGGGGGTGTAGATGGGGGGGGTGTAGATGGGGGGGGTGTAGATGGGGGGGGTGTAGATGGGGGGGGGGTGTAGATGGGGGGGGGTGTAGATGGGGGGGTGTAGCTGTGGGGGGGGTGTAGATGGGGTGGGTGTAGATGGGGTGTGTACATGGGGGGTGTACATGGGGGGGTGTACATGGGGGGGGGTGTACATGGGGGGGGTGTACATGGGAGGGGTGTAGATGGGGGGGGTGTAGATGGGGGGTGTAGATGGGGAGTGTTGGTGGGAGGTGTAGATGGGGGGTGTAGATGGGGGGGGTGTAAATGGGGGGGGTGTAAATGGGGGGGTGTAAATGGGGGGTGTAAATGGGGGGGGTGTAAATGGGGGGGGTGTAAATGGGGGGGGGTGTAAATGGGGGGTGTAGATGGGGGGGGGTGTGGATGGGGGGGTGTAGATGGGGGGGGTGTAGATGGGGGGGGTGTAGATGGGTGGGGTGTAGATGGGGGGTGTGTAGATGGGGGGGTGTAAATGGGGGGGGGTGTAGATGGGGGGGGGTGTAGATGGGGGGGGTGTAGATGGGGGGGGTGTAGATGGGGGGGGTGTAGATGGGGGGGGTGAAGATGGGGGGGTGAAGATGGGGGGGGTGTAGATGGGGGGGGTGTAGATGGGGGTGGTGTAGATGGGGGGGGTGTAGATGGGGGGGTGTAGATGGGGGGGTGTAGATGGGGGTGTGTGGATGGGGGGGTGTAGATGGGGGGGTGTAGATGGGGGGTGTGGATGGGGGGTTGCAGATTGGGCGGTGTAGATTGTGGGGTGTAGATTGTGGGGTGTAGATTGGGGGGTGTAGATTGGGGGGTGTAGATTGGGGGGTGTACATGGGGGGGTGTACATGGGGGGGTGTACATGGGGGGGTGTACATGGGGGGGTGTAGATGGGGGGGTGTAGATGGGGGGTGTAGATGGGGGGTGTAGATGGGGGGTGTAGATGGGGGGTGTAGATGGGGGGGTGTAGATGGGGAGGGGTGTAGGTGGGGGGTGTGTAGATGGGGGGGGTGTAGATGGGGGGGGTGTAGATGGGGGGGTGTAGATGGGGGGGTGTAGATGGGGGGGTGTAGATGGGGGGTGTAGATGGGGGGGTGTAGATGGGGGGTGTAGATGGGGGGGGTGTAGATGGGGGGGGTGTAGATGGGGGGGGTGTAGATGGGGGGGGGTGTAGATGGGGGGTGTGGATGGGGGGTGTAGATGGGGGGTGTAGATGGGGGGGGGGTGTAGATGGGGGGGTGTAGATGGGGGGGTGTAGCTGTGGGGGGGGTGTAGATGGGGGAGTGTAGATGGGGTGGGTGTAGATGGGGGGGTGTACATGGGGGGGTGTACATGGGGGGGTGTACATGGGGGGGGTGTACATGGGGGGGGGTGTACATGGGGGGGTGTAGATGGGGGGGTGTAGATGGGGGGGTGTAGATGGGGAGGGGTGTAGATGGGGGGTGTGTAGATGGGGGGTGTAGATGGGGGGGTGTAGATGGGGGGTGTAGATGGGGGGGTGTAGATGGGGGGGTGTAGATGGGGGGGTGTAGATGGGGGGGGGTGTAGATGGGGGGGTATAGATGGGGGGGTATAGATGGGGGGGTGTAGATGGGGCGATGTAGATGGGGGGGTGTAGATGGGGGGGTGTAGATGGGGGGGTGTAGATGGGGGGGTGTAGATGGGGGGGGTGTAGATGGGGGGGGTGTAGATGGGGGGGGTGTAGATGGGGGGGGTGTAGATGGGGGGGGTGTAGATGGGGGGGTGTAGATGGGGGGGTGTAGATGGGGAGGTGTAGAGGGAAGGTGTGGATGGGGATGCGTGGATGGGGGGTGCAGATTGGGGGGTGCAGATTGGGGGGTGCAGATTGGGGGGTGCAGATTGGGGGGTGTAGATTGAGTGGTGTAAATGGGGGGGGTGTAAATGGGGGGGCTGCAGGTTGATGGGGCGGGGTAGATGGGGGGGTGCAGGTGGGGGTGTAGATTGGGGGGGGGTGTAGATTGGGGGGGGGTGTAGATGGGAGGGTGCACATGGGGGGCTGTAGATGGGGGGCTATAGATGGGGGGCTGTAGATGGGGCGGGGTAGATAGGGCAGGGTAGATAGGGCAGGGTAGATGGGGCGGGGTAGATGGGGCGGGGTAGATGGGGCGGGGTAGATGGGGGGCGTAGTTGGGGGGGGTGTAGATGGGGGGTGTGGATGGGGGGTTGCAGATTGGGCGGTGTAGATTGTGGGGTGTAGATTGTGGGGTGTAGATTGGGGGGTGTAGATTGGGGGGTGTAGATTGGGGGGTGTACATGGGGGGGTGTACATGGGGGGGTGTACATGGGGGGGTGTACATGGGGGGGTGTAGATGGGGGGGTGTAGATGGGGGGTGTAGATGGGGGGTGTAGATGGGGGGTGTAGATGGGGGGTGTAGATGGGGGGGTGTAGATGGGGAGGGGTGTAGGTGGGGGGTGTGTAGATGGGGGGGGTGTAGATGGGGGGGGTGTAGATGGGGGGGTGTAGATGGGGGGGTGTAGATGGGGGGGTGTAGATGGGGGGTGTAGATGGGGGGGGTGTAGATGGGGGGGGTGTAGATGGGGGGGGTGTAGATGGGGGGGGGTGTAGATGGGGGGTGTGGATGGGGGGTGTAGATGGGGGGTGTAGATGGGGGGGGGGTGTAGATGGGGGGGTGTAGATGGGGGGGTGTAGCTGTGGGGGGGGTGTAGATGGGGGAGTGTAGATGGGGTGGGTGTAGATGGGGGGGTGTACATGGGGGGGTGTACATGGGGGGGTGTACATGGGGGGGGTGTACATGGGGGGGGGTGTACATGGGGGGGGTGTAGATGGGGGGGTGTAGATGGGGGGTGTAGATGGGGAGTGTAGGTGGGAGGTGTAGATGGGGGGTGTAGATGGGGGGTGTAGATGGGGGTGGGTGTAAATGGGGGGGGTGTAAATGGGGGGGGTGTAAATGGGGGGTGTAAATGGGGGGGTGTAAATGGGGGGGGTGTAAATGGGGGGGTGTAAATGGGGGGTGTAGATGGGGGGGGTGTGGATGGGGGGGTGTAGATGGGGGGGGTGTAGATGGGTGGGGTGTAGATGGGGGGTGTGTAGATGGGGGGTGTGTAGATGGGGGGTGTGTAGATGGGGGGTGTGTAGATGGGGGGGGGTGTAGATGGGGGGGGGGTGTAGATGGGGGGGGGTGTAGATGGGGGGTGTAGATGGGGGGTGGGTGTAAATGGGGGAGGTGTAAATGGGGGGGTGTAAATGGGGGGGGTGTAAATGGGGGGGTGTAAATGGGGGGGGTGTAAATGGGGGGTGTAAATGGGGGGGGTGTAAATGGGGGGGGGTGTAAATGGGGGGGGGTAGATGGGGGGTGTGGTGTAGATGGGGGTGGTGTAGATGGAGGTGGTGTAGATGGGGGGTTGTAGATGGGGGGGTATAGATGGGGGGGTATAGATGGGGGGGTATAGATGGGGGGGTATAGATGGGGGGGTGTAGATGGGGGCGGTGTAGATGGGGGGGGGTGTAGATGGGGGGGTGTAGATGGGGGGGTGCAGATTGGGGGGTGCAGATTGGGGGGTGCATATTGGGGGGTGCAGATTGGGGGGTGCAGATTGGGGGGTGTAAATGGGGGGGGTGTAAATGGGGGGGCTGCAGGTTGATGTGGCGGGGTAGATGGGGGGGTGCAGATGGGGGTGTAGATTCGGGGGGGTGTAGATGGGGGGGTGTAGATGGGGGGGTGTAGATGGGGGGGGTGTAGATGGGGGGTGTAGATGGGGGTGCAGATGGGGGGGTGTAGATGGGGGGGTGTAGATGGGGCGGGGTAGATAGGGCGGGGTAGATGGGGCGGGGTAGATGGGGCGGGGTAGATGGGGGGGTGTGGATGGGGGTGTGTAGATGGGGGGGTGTGGATGGGGGTGTGTGGATGGGGGTGTGTGGATGGGGGTGTGTGGATGGGGGTGTGTGGATGGGGGTGTGTGGATGGGGGTGTGTGGATGGGGGTGTGTGGATGGGGGTGTGTGGATGGGGGTGTGTGGATGGGGGTGTGTGGATGGGGGGTTGCAGATTGGGGGGTGTAGATTGGGGGGTGTACATGGGGGGTGTACATGGGGGGGTGTAGATGGGGGGGTGTAGATGGGGGGGTGTAGATGGGGAGGGGTGTAGATGGGGGGTGTGTAGATGGGGGGTGTAGATGGGGGGGTGTAGATGGGGGGTGTAGATGGGGGGGTGTAGATGGGGGGGGTGTAGATGGGGGGTGTAGATGGGGGGGGGTGTAGATGGGGGGGTATAGATGGGGGGGTATAGATGGGGGGGTGTAGATGGGGCGATGTAGATGGGGGGGTGTAGATGGGGGGGTGTAGATGGGGGGGTGTAGATGGGGGGGTGTAGATGGGGGGGGTGTAGATGGGGGGGGTGTAGATGGGGGGGGTGTAGATGGGGGGGGTGTAGATGGGGGGGGTGTAGATGGGGGGGTGTAGATGGGGAGGTGTAGAGGGAAGGTGTGGATGGGGATGCGTGGATGGGGGGTGCAGATTGGGGGGTGCAGATTGGGGGGTGCAGATTGGGGGGTGCAGATTGGGGGGTGTAGATTGAGTGGTGTAAATGGGGGGGGTGTAAATGGGGGGGCTGCAGGTTGATGGGGCGGGGTAGATGGGGGGGTGCAGGTGGGGGTGTAGATTGGGGGGGGGTGTAGATTGGGGGGGGTGTAGATGGGAGGGTGCACATGGGGGGCTGTAGATGGGGGGCTATAGATGGGGGGCTGTAGATGGGGCGGGGTAGATAGGGCAGGGTAGATAGGGCAGGGTAGATGGGGCGGGGTAGATGGGGCGGGGTAGATGGGGCGGGGTAGATGGGGGGGCGTAGTTGGGGGGGTGTAGATTGGGGTGTGTAGATTGGGGTGTGTAGATGGGGGGTGTAGATGGGGGGGTGTAGATGGGGGGGTGTAGATGGGGGGGGTGTAGATGGGGGGGTGTAGATGGGGGGTGTAGATGGGGAGGGGTGTAGATGGGGGGTGTGTAGATGGGGGGGTGTAGATGGGGGGGTGTAGATGGGGGGGGTGTAGATGGGGGGGGTGTAGATGGGGGGGGTGTAGATGGGGAGTGTGGATGGGGGGTGTAGATGGGGGGGTGTAGATGGGGGGGTGTAGATGGGGGGGTGTAGCTGTGGGGGGGGTGTAGATGGGGAGGGGTGTAGATGGGGAGGGGTGTAGATGGGGGGGGTGTAGATGGGGGGTGTAGATGGGGGGGTGTAGATGGGGGGGTGTAGATGGGGGAGTGTAGATGGGGGAGTGTAGATGGGGGAGTGTAGATGGGGGAGTGTAGATGGGGGAGTGTAGATGGGGGGGGTGTACATGGAGGGGTGTACATGGGGGGATGTACATGGGGGGGTGTACATGGGGGGGTGTACATGGGGGGGGTGTACATGGGGGGGGTGTACATGGGGGGGTGTAGATGGGGAGGGGTGTAGATGGGGAGGGGTGTAGATGGGGAGGGGTGTGTTGATGGGGGGGGTGTAGATGGGGGGGTGTAGATGGAGGGGTGTAGATGGGGGTGTGTGGATGGGGGGGTGTGGATGGGGGTGTGTGGATGGGGGGGTTGCAGATTGGGCGGTGTAGATTGGGGTGTGAAGATTGGGGGGTGTACATGGGGGGGTGTAGATGGGGGGGTGTAGATGAGGGGTGTAGATGGGGGGGTGTAGATGGGGGGTGTAGATGGGGAGGGGTGTAGATGGGGGGTGTGTAGATGGGGGGTGTGTAGATGGGGGGGGGGTGTAGATGGGGGGGTGTAGATGGGGGGGTGTAGATGGGGGGGTGGTGTAGATGGGGGGGTGGTGTAGATGGGGGGGTGGTGTAGATGGGGGGGTGGTGTAGATGGGGGGGTGTAGATGGGGGGTGCGGATGGGGGGTGTAGATGGGGGGTGCGGATGGGGGGTGTAGATGGGGGGTGTAGATGGGGGGGGGTGTAGCTGGGGGGTGTAGATGGGGGAGTGTAGATGGGGTGGGTGTAGATGGGGGGGATGTACATGGGGGGGTGTACATGGGGGGGTGTACATGGGGGGGTGTACATGGGGGGGTGTACATGGGGGGGTGTACATGGGGGGGGTGTACATGGGGGGGTGTACATGGGGGGGTGTAGATGGGGGGGTATAGATGGGGGGGGTATAGATGGGGGGGGTGTAGATGGGGGGGGTGTAGGTGGGGGGGTGTAGGTGGGGGGGTGTAGGTGGGGGGGTGTAGATGGGGGGTGTAGATGGGGGGGTGTAGATGGGGGGGTGTAGATGGGGGGGGTGTAGATGGGGGGTGTAGATGGGGCGGGTGTAGATGGGGCGGGTGTAGATGGGGGGGGTGGTGTAGATGGGGGGGTGTAGATGGGGGGGGGGTGTAGATGGGGGGTGTAGGTGGGGGGGTGTAGATGGGGGGGTGTAGATGGGGGAGTGGAGCTGTGGGGGGGGTGTAGATGGGGGGTGTAGATGGGGGGGTGTAGCTGTGGGGGGGTGTAGCTGTGGGGGGGTGTAGATGGGGGGTGTAGATGGGGGGGTGTAGATGGGGGGGTGTAGATGGGGGGGTAGATGGGGGGGGTGTAGATGGGGGGGTGTAGATGGGGGGGGTGTAGATGGGGGGGTGTAGATGGGGGGGTGTAGATGGGGGGGTGTAGATGGGGGGGTGTAGATGGGGGGTTGTAGATGGGGGGGGTGCAGATGGGGTGGTGTAGATGGGCGGGTGTAGATGGGGGGGTGTAGATGGGCGAGTGTAGATGGGGGGTGTAGATGGGGGGTGTAGATGGGGGGAGTGTAGATGGGGGGGGTGTAGATGGGGGGGTTGTAGATGGGGGGGGTGTAGATGGGGAGGTTGTAGATGGGGGGGTGTAGATGGGGGGGTGTAGATGGGGGGGTGTAGATGGGGGGGGTGTAGATGGGGGGGTGTAGATGGGGGGGGTGTAGATGGGGGGGGTGTAGATGGGGGGGGTGTAGATGGGGGGGGTGTAGATGGGGGGGGTGTAGATGGGGGGGTGTAGATGGGGGGGTGTAGATGGGGGGGGTGTAGATGGGGGGGGGAGAGTAGATGGGGGGGGGGAGTAGATGGGGGGGGAGTAGATGGGGGGGGAGTAGATGGGGGTGGTGTAGATGGGGGGGTGTAGATGGGGGGTGTAGATGGGGGGGGTGTAGATGGGGGGGGTGTAGATGGGGGGGGTGTAGATGGGGGGGGGTGTAGATGGGGGGTGTAGATGGGGGGGGGTGTAGATGGGGGGGGTGTAGATGGGGGGGGGTGTAGATGGGGGGGTGTAGATGGGGGGGGTGTAGATGGGGGGGTGTAGATGGGAGGGGGTGTAGATGGGGGGGGTGTAGATGGGGGGGTGTAGATGGGGGGGTGTAGATGGGGGGCGGGGTGTAGATGGGGAGGGTGTAGATGGGGGGGAGGGTGTAGATGGGGGGGGTGTAGATGGGGGGGTGTAGATGGGGGGTGGGGTGTAGATGGGGAGGGTGTAGATGGGGGGGAGGGTGTAGATGGGGGGAGGGTGTAGATGGGGGGGGGTGTAGATTGGGGGCTGGAGGTGGGGGGGGGGGTGTAGATGGGGGGGGTGTAGATGGGGGGGTGTAGATGAGGGGGTGTAGATGGGGGGTGTGTAGATGGGGGGGTGTAGATGGGGGGGTGTAGATGGGGGGGTGTAGATGGGGGGGGTGTAGATGGGGGGGTGTAGATGGGGGGGTGTAGATGGGGGGGTGGTGTAGATGGGGGGGGGTGTAGATGGGGGGGGTGCAGATGGGGGGTGTGGATGGGGGGTGTGGATGGGGGGTGTAGATGGGGGGTGTAGATGGGGGGTGTAGATGGGGGGGGTGTAGCTGTGGGGGGCTGCAGATGGGGAGGGGTGTAGATGGGGGGGTGTAGATGGGGGGGTGTAGATGGGGGGGGTGTAGATGGGGGGGTGTAGATGGGGTGGGTGTAGATGGGGGGGGGTGTACATGGGGGGGTGTACATGGGGGGGTGTACATGGGGGGGGGTGTACATGGGGGGGTGTAGATGGGGGGGTGTAGATGGGCGGGTGTAGATGGGCGGGTGTAGATGGGGGGGTGTAGATGGGCGAGTGTAGATGGGGGGGTGTAGATGGGGGGTTTAGATGGGGGGAGTGTAGATGGGGGGGGGTGTAGATGGGGGGGTTGTAGATGGGGGGGTGTAGATGGGGGGGTGTAGATGGGGGGGTGTAGATCGGGGGGTGTAGATGGGGGGGTGTAGATGGGGGGGGTGTAGATGGGGGTGTAGATGGGGGGGTGTAGATGGGGGGGGTGTAGATGGGGGGTGTAGATGGGGGGGGTGTAGATGGGGGGGTGTAGATGGGGGGAGTAGATGGGGGGGGTGTAGATGGGGGGAGTAGATGGGGGGGAGTAGATGGGGGGGAGTAGATGGGGGGGAGTAGATGGGGGGGGGAGTAGATGGGGGTGGTGTAGATGGGGGGGGTGTAGATGGAGGGGGTGTAGATGGGGGGGTGTAGATGGGGGGGTGTAGATGGGGGGGTGTAGATGGGGGGGTGTAGATGGGGGGGTGTAGATGGGGGGGGTGTAGATGGGGGGTGTAGATGGGGGGGGGGTGTAGATGGGGGGGGTGTAGATGGGGGGTGTAGATGGGGGGGGTGTAGATGGGGGGGTGTAGATGGGGGGGGTGTAGATGGGGGGGTGTAGATGGGGTGGGGTGTAGATGGGGGGGTGTAGATGGGGGGGTGTAGATGGGGGGTGGGATGTAGATGGGGAGGGTGTAGATGGGCGGGGGGGGTGTAGATGGGGGGTGGTGTAGATGGGGGGGTGTAGATGGGGGGGTGTAGATGGGGGGGTGTAGATTGGGGGGTGTAGATGGGGGGGTGTAGATGGGGGGTGTAGATGGGGAGCTGTAGAGGGAAGGTGTGGATGGGGATGCGTGGATGGGGGGGTGCAGATTGGGGGGAGTAAATGGGGGGGTGTAAATGGGGGGGTGTAAATGGGGGGGCTGCAGGGAGATGGGGCGGGGTAGATGGGGGGTGCAGATGGGTGGGTGTAGATGGGGGGGGTGTAGATGGGGGGGGGTGTAGATGGGGGGGTGTAGATGGGTGGGTGTAGATGGGGGGTGTAGATGGGGAGGTGTAGATGGGGAGGTGTAGATGGGGAGGTGTAGATGGGGAGGTGTAGATGGGGGGGTGTAGATGGGGGGGGGTGTAGATGGGGGCGGTGTAGATGGGGGCGGTGTAGATGGGGGGTGTAGATGGGGGGGTGTAGATGGGGGGTGTAGATGAGGGGGGTGTAGATGGGGGGGGGGTGTAGATGGGGGGGGTGTAGATGGGGGGGTGTAGATGGGGGGGTGTAGATGGGGGGGGTGTAGATGGGGGGGGTATAGATGGGGGGGGTATAGATGGGGGGGGTGTAGTTGGGGGGGGTGTAGTTGGGGGGGGTGTAGTTGGGGGGGGTGTAGATGGGGGGGGTGTAGATGGGGGGGTATAGATGGGGGGGTATAGATGGGGGGGTGTAGATGGGGGGGTGTAGATGGGGGCGGTGTAGATGGGGGGGTGTAGATGGGGGGTGTAGATGGGGGGGGTGTAGATGGGGGTGGGTGTAGATGGGGAGGTGTAGAGGGACGGTGTGGATGGGGATGCGTGGATGGGGGGTGCAGATTGGGGGGGTGCAGATTGGGAGGTGCAGATTGGGGGGTGCATATTGGGGGGTGCAGATTGGGGGGTGTAAATGGGGGGGGTGTAAATGGGGGGGGGTGTAAATGGGGGGGCTGCAGGTTGATGGGGCGGGGTAGATGGGGGGTGCAGATGGGGGTGTAGATGGGGGGTGTAGATGGGGGTGTAGATGGGAGGTGCAGATGGGGGGCTGTAGATGGGGGGGTGTAGATGGGGGGGTGTAGATGGGGCGGGGTAGATGGGGGGGTGTAGATTGGGGTGTGTGGATGGGGGTGGGTGTGGATGGGGGTGAGTGTGGATGGGGGTGGGTGTGGATGGGGGTGTGTGGATGGGGGTGTGTGGATGGGGGTGTGTGGATGGGGGTGTGTGGATGGGGGGGGTGTGGATGGGGGTGTGTGGATGGGGGTGTGTGGATGGGGGTGTGTGGATGGGGGTGTGTGGATGGGGGTGTGTGGATGGGGGTGTGTGGATGGGGGTGTGTGGATGGGGGTGTGTGGATGGGGGTGTGTGGATGGGGGTGTGTGGATGGGGGTGTGTGGATGGGGGTGTGTGGATGGGGGGTTGCAGATTGGGGGTGTAGATTGGGGGGTGTACATGGGGGGTGTACATGGGGGGGTGTAGATGGGGGGGTGTAGATGGGGGGTGTAGATGGGGAGGGGTGTAGATGGGGAGGGGTGTAGATGGGGGGGTGTAGATGGGGGGGTGTAGATGGGGGGGTGTAGATGGGGGGGGTGTAAATGGGGGGGGGTGGATGGGGGGTGTAGATGGGGGGGGTGTAGATGGGGGTGTAGATGGGGGGGGTGTAGCTGTGGGGGGGTGTAGATGGGGAGGGGTGTAGATGGGGGGGGTGTAGATGGGGGGGTGCAGATGGGGGGGTGTAGATGGGGGGGTGTAGATGGGGGGGTGTAGATGGGGGGGGTGTAGATGGGGGGGGTGTAGATGGGGGGGTGTAGATGGGGGGGTGTAGATGGGGGGGTGAAGATGGGGGGGGTGAAGATGGGGGGGGTGTAGATGGGGGGTGTACATGGGGGGGGGTGTACATGGGGGGGTGTACATGGGGGGGGTGTACATGGAGGGGTGTACATGGGGGGGGGTTAGATGGGGGGGGTGTAGATGGGGGGGGTGTAGATGGGGGGGGGTGTAGATGGGGGGGTGTAGATGGGGGGGTGTAGATGGGCGGGGGGGGTGTAGATGGGAGGTGGTGTAGATGGGGGGGGTGTAGATGGGGGGGTGTAGATGGGGGGGGGTGTAGATGGGGGGGTGTAGATGGGGGGGTGTAGATGGGGGGTGTAGATGGGGGGTGTAGATGGGGAGGTGTGGATGGGGGGGTGCAGATTGGGGGGAGTAAATGGGGGGGTGTAAATGGGGGGGTGTAAATGGGGGGGTGTAAATGGGGAGGTGTAAATGGGGGGGGTGTAGATGGGGGGGTGTAGATGGGGGGGTGGAGATGGGGGGGGGGTGTAGATGGGGGGGGGGTGGGGGGGGGGGGGGGGGGGGAGAGGGGGGGGGTGGAGAGGGGGGGGGGGGGAGTGGGGGGGTGGGGGAGATGGGGGGGGTGGAGATGGGGGGGGGGGGGGAGTGGGGGGGTGGAGAGGGGGGGGTGGAGAGGGGGGGGGGAGATGGGGGGGTGAGATGGGGGGGTGAGAGGGGGGGGGGAGAGGGGGGGGGGGAGATGGGGGGGGGTAGATGGGGGGGGTGGGGGAGGGGGGGGTGTCAGGGGGGGGGGGGTACTGGGGGGGGTTGGGGGGGGGATGGGGGGGGTGTAGTGGGGGGGGGTGGGGGGGGAGATGGGGGGGGGGAGAGGGGGGGGGGGGGCGGGGGGGTGGTGAGGGGGAGGGGGGGGGGGAGAGGGGGGGGGTGGAGTGGGGGGGGGTAGAGGGGGGGGGGGAGGGGGGGGTGGAGTGGGGGGGGGTAGTGGGGGGTGGAGGGGGGGGGGGGAGAGGGGGGGGGGGTGGGGAGGGTGAGGGAGGGGGGGGGGGGGGGGGGGGGGGGGGGGGGGTGGGGGGGGGGGGGGGGGGGGGGGGGGGGGGGGGGGGGGGGGGGGGGGGGGGGGGGGGGGGGGGGGGGGGGGGGGGGGGGGGGGGGGGGGGGGGGGGGGGGGGGTGTAGATGGGGGGGGGTGTAGATGGGGGGGGTGTAGATGGGGGGGTGTAGATGGGGGGGGTGTAGATGGGGGGGTGCAGATGGGGGGGTGTAGATGGGGGGTGTAGATGGGGGGGTGTAGATGGGGGGGTGTAGATGGGGGGGTGTAGATGGGGGGTGTAGATGGGGGGTGAGATGGGGGGGGTGAAGATGGGGGGGGTGTAGATGGGGGGTGTACATGGGGGGGGTGTACATGGGGGGGTGTACATGGGGGGGGGTGTACATGGAGGGGTGTACATGGGGGGGGTGTACATGGGGGGGGGTGTAGATGGGGGGGGTGTAGATGGGGGGGTGTAGATGGGGGGGGGTGTAGATGGGGGGGTGTAGATGGGCGGGGGGGGTGTAGATGGGAGGTGGTGTAGATGGGGGGGGTGTAGATGGGGGGTGTAGATGGGGGGGGTGTAGATGGGGGGGTGTAGATGGGGGGGTGTAGATGGGGGGTGTAGATGGGGGGTGTAGATGGGGGGTGTAGATGGGAGGTGTAGAGGGAAGGTGATGATGGGGTGCAGATGGGGGGTGTAGATGGGGGGTGTAGATGGGGAGGTGTAGAGGGAAGGTGTGGATGGGGATGCGTGGATGGGGGGGTGCAGATTGGGGGGAGTAAATGGGGGGGTGTAAATGGGGGGGGTGTAAATGGGGGGGCTGCAGGGAGATGGGGCGGGGTAGATGGGGGGTGCAGATGGGGGTGTAGATGGGGGGGTGTAGATGGGGGGGTGTAGATGGGGGGGTGTAGATGGGGGGGTGTAGATGGGGGGGGTGTAGATGGGGGGGGGTGTAGATGGGGAGGTGTAGATGGGGGGGTGTAGATGGGGGGGTGTAGATGGAGGGGTGTAGATGGGGGGGTGTAGATGGGGGGGTGTAGATGGGGAGGTGTAGATGGGGAGGTGTAGATGGGGAGGTGTAGATGGGGAGGTGTAGATGGGGAGGTGTAGATGGGGAGGTGTAGATGGGGAGGTGTAGATGGGGAGGTGTAGATGGGGAGGTGTAGATGGGGGGGGTGTAGATGGGGGGGGGTGTAGATGGGGGGTGTAGATGGGGCTGTAGATGGGGGGTGTAGATGGGGGTGTAGATGGGGGGGTGCAGATGGGGGGCTGTAGATGGGGGGCTGTAGATGGGGGGCTGTAGATGGGGGGGTGTAGATGGGGGGGTGTAGATGGGGCGGGGTAGATAGGGCAGGGTAGATGGGGGGGCGTAGTTGGGGGGGGTAGATGGAGGGTGTAGATGGGGGGGTGTAGATGGTGGGGTGTAGATGGGGGGGTGTAGATGGGGGGGTGTAGATGGGGGGGTGTAGATGGGGGGGGTAGCTGTGGGGGGGGGGTGTAGATGGGGGGTGGTGTAGATGGGGGGGTGGAGATGGGGGGGTGTAGATGGGGGGGTGTAGATGGGGGGTGTAGATGGGGGGGTGTAGATGGGGGGGTGTAGATGGGGGGGGTGTAGATGGGGGGGTGTAGGTGGGGGGTGTAGATGGGGGGGTGTAGGTGGGGGGGTGTAGGTGGTGGGGTGTAGGTGGGGTGGTGTAGGTGGGGGGGGTGTAGATGGGGGGGTGTAGATGGCGAGGGTGTAGCTGTGGGGGGGGTGTAGATGGGGGGGTGTAGATGAGGGGGGTAGCTGTGGGGGGGGGTGTAGATGGGGGGTGGTGTAGATGGGGGGGTGGAGATGGGGGGGTGTAGATGGGGGGGGTGTAGATGGGGGGGGTGTAGATGGGGGGGTGTAGATGGGGGGGGTGTAGATGGGGGGGTGTAGATGGGGGGGTGTAGATGGGGGGGTGTAGATGGGGGGGTGTAGATGGGGGGTGTCGATGGGGGGTGTCGATGGGGGGTGTAGATGGGGAGGGGTGTAGATGGGGGGGGGTGTAGATGGGGGGGGGTGTAGGTGGGGGGGTGTAGCTGTGGGGGGGGGTGAAGATGGGGGGGGGTGTAGATGGGGGGGTGTAGATGGGGGGGTGTAGATGGGGGGGTGTAGATGGGGGGGGGGGTGTAGATGGGGAGGGGTGTAGATGGGGAGGGGTGTGTAGATGGGGGGGGTGTAGATGGGGGGGTGTAGATGGGGGGGTGTAGATGGAGGGGTGTAGATGGGGGTGTGTGGATGGGGGGGTGTGGATGGGGGGGTGTGGATGGGGGGGTTGCAGATTGGGCGGTGTAGATTGGGGTGTGAAGATTGGGGGGTGTACATGGGGGGGTGTAGATGGGGGGGTGTAGATGAGGGGTGTAGATGGGGGGGTGTAGATGGGGGGTGTAGATGGGGAGGGGTGTAGATGGGGGGTGTGTAGATGGGGGGGGTGTAGATGGGGGGGTGTAGGTGGGGGGGGTGTAGATGGGGGGGTGTAGATGGGGGGGGTGTAGATGGGGGGGTGTAGATGGGGGGGTGTAGATGGGGGGTGGTGTAGATGGGGGGGTGGTGTAGATGGGGGGGTGGTGTAGATGGGGGGGTGTAGATGGGGGGTGCGGATGGGGGGTGTAGATGGGGGGTGTAGATGGGGGTGGGTGTAGCTGGGGGGTGTAGATGGGGGGGGTGTAGCTGTGGGGGGCTGTAGATGGGGGGGGCTGTAGATGGGAGGGGTGTAGATGGGGGGGTGTAGATGGGGGGGGTGTAGATGGGGGGGTGTAGATGGGGGGGTGTAGATGGGGGGGATGTACATGGGGGGGTGTACATGGGGGGGTGTACATGGGGGGGTGTACATGGGGGGGTGTACATGGGGGGGTGTACATGGGGGGGTGTACATGGGGGGGGTGTACATGGGGGGGTGTAGATGGGGGGGTGTAGATGGGGGGGTATAGATGGGGGGGTATAGATGGGGGGGTGTAGATGGGGGGGGTGTAGATGGGGGGGGTGTAGGTGGGGGGGTGTAGGTGGGGGGGTGTAGGTGGGGGGGTGTAGGTGGGGGGGGTGTAGATGGGGGGGTGTAGATGGGGGGGTGTAGATGGGGGGGTGTAGATGGGGGGGGGTGTAGATGGGGGGTGTAGATGGGGCGGGTGTAGATGGGGCGGGTGTAGATGGGGGGGGTGGTGTAGATGGGGGGGTGTAGATGGGGGGTGTAGGTGGGGGGGTGTAGATGGGGGGGTGGAGCTGTGGGGGGGTTGTAGATGGGGGGTGTAGATGGGGGGGTGTAGCTGTGGGGGGGTGTAGATGGGGGGTGTAGATGGGGGGGTGTAGCTGTGGGGGGGTGTAGATGGGGGGTGTAGATGGGGGGGTGTAGATGGGGGGGGTAGATGGGGGGGGTGTAGATGGGGGGGTGTAGATGGGGGGGTGTAGATGGGGGGGTGTAGATGGGGGGGTGTAGATGGGGGGTTGTAGATGGGGGGTTGTAGATGGGGGGGGTGTAGATGGTGGGGGTGTAGATGGTGGGGGTGTAGATGGGGGATGTAGATGGGGGGTGTAGATGGGGGGTGTAGATGGGGGGTGTAGATGGGGGGGGTGCAAATGGGGGGGGTGTAAATGGGGAGGGTGAAAATGGGGGGTGTAGATGGGGGGGTGTAGATGGGGGGGTGTAGATGGGGGGCGTGTAGATGGGGGGGGTGTAGATGGGGGGGTGTAGATGGGGGGGTGTAGATGGGGGGGGGGGTGTAGATGGGGGGGGTGTAGATGGGGGGGGTTTGATGGGGGGGGTGCAGATGGGAGGGTGTAGATGGGGGGGTGTAGATGGGGGGGTGTAGATGGGCGAGTGTAGATGGGGGGGTGTAGATGGGGGGAGTGTAGATGGGGGGGGTGTAGATGGGGGGGGGTGTAGATGGGGGGTGTAGATGGGGGGGGGTGTAGATGGGGGGTGTAGATGGGGGGGTGTAGATGGGGGGGTGTAGATGGGGGGGGTGTAGATGGGGGGGGGTGTAGATGGGGAGTGTAGATGGGGGGGGTGTAGATGGGGGGGTGTAGATGGGGGGGTGTAGATGGAGGGGGGTGTAGATGGGGGGGGTGTAGATGGGGGGGTGTAGATGGGGGGGGTGTAGATGGGGGGGGGTGTAGATGGGGGGGTGTAGATGGGGGGGTGTAGATGGGGGGTGGGGTGTAGATGGGGAGGGTGTAGATGGGGGGGAGGGTGTAGATGGGGGGGGTGTAGATGGGGGGGTGTAGATGGGGGGTGGGGTGTAGATGGGGAGGGTGTAGATGGGGGGGGGAGGGTGTAGATGGGGGGAGGGTGTAGATGGGGGGGGGTGTAGATTGGGGGCTGGAGGTGGGGGGGGGTGTAGATGGGGGGGGGTGTAGACGGGGGGGTGTAGATGGGGGGGTGTAGATGAGGGGTGTAGATGGGGTGGTGTAGATGGGGGGTGTAGATGGGGAGGGGTGTAGATGGGGGGTGTGTAGATGGGGGGTGTGTAGATGGGGGTGTGTAGATGGGGGGGTGTAGATGGGGGGGTGTAGATGGGGGGGTGTAGATGGGGGGGTGTAGATGGGGGGGTGTAGATGGGGGGGTGTAGATGGGGGGGTGTAGATGGGGGGGTGGTGTAGATGGGGGGGTGTAGATGGGGGGGGGGTGTAGATGGGGGGGTGTAGATGGGGGGTGTGGATGGGGGGTGTGGATGGGGGGTGTAGATGGGGGGGTGTAGATGGGGGGGTGTAGATGGGGGGTGTAGATGGGGGGTGTAGATGGGGGGTGTAGATGAGGGGGGTGTAGCTGTGGGGGGCTGCAGATGGGGAGGGGTGTAGATGGGGGGGTGTAGATGGGGGGGTGTAGATGGGGGGGGTGTAGATGGGGGGGTGTAGATGGGGGGTGTAGATGGGGTGGGTGTAGATGGGGGGGTGTACATGGGGGGGTGTACATGGGGGGGTGTACATGGGGGGGTGTACATGGGGGGGTGTACATGGGGGGGGTGTACATGGGGGGGTGTACATGGGGGGGTGTAGATGGGGGGGGTGTAGATGGGGGGGTATAGATGGGGGGGTATAGATGGGGGGGGTGTAGATGGGGGGGGTGTAGGTGGGGGGGTGTAGGTGGGGGGGTGTAGATGGGGGGTGTAGATGGGGGGGGTGTAGATGGGGGGGTGTAGATGGGGGGGTGTAGATGGGGGGGTGTAGATGGGGCGGGTGTAGATGGGGGGGGGGGTGTAGATGGGGGGGTGTAGATGGGGGGGGTGTAGATGGGGGGGGTGTAGATGGGGGGGGTGTAGATGGGGGGGGTGTAGATGGGGGGTGTAGATGGGGGGTGTGTAGATGGGGGGGGGGAGTAGATGGGGGGTGTAGATGGGGGGTGTAGATGGGGGGGTGTAGATGGGGGGGTGTAGATGGGGGGGGTGTAGATGGGGGGTGTAGATGGGGGGGGGTGTAGATGGGGGGGGGTGTAGATGGGGGGGTGTAGATGGGGGGTGGGGTGTAGATGGGGAGGGTGTAGATGGGGGGGAGGGTGTAGATGGGGGGAGGGTGTAGATGGGGGGGTGTAGATTGGGGGCTGGAGGTGGGGGGGGTGTAGATGGGGGGGGTGTACATGGGGGGGTGTAAATGGGGGGGTGTAAATGGGCGGGGGGGTGTAGATGGGGTTGGTGTAGATGGGGGGGTGTAGATGGGGGGGTGTAGATGGGGGGGTGTAGATGGGGGGGTGTAGATGGGGGGGTGTAGATGGGGGGGTGTAGATGGGGGGGTGTAGATGGGGGGGTGTAGATGGGGGGGGTGTAGATGGGGGGGTGTAGATGGGGGGTGTAGATGGGGAGGTGTAGAGGGAAGGTGTGGATGGGGATGCGTGGATGGGGGGGTGCAGATTGGGGGGAGTAAATGGGGGGGTGTAAATGGCGGGGAGTAAATGGGGGGTGTAAATGGGGGGGTGTAAATGGGGGGGCTGCAGGGAGATGGGGCGGGGTAGATGGGGGGTGCAGATGGGGGGTGCAGATGGGGGGGTGTAGATGGGGGGGTGTAGATGGGGGGGGTTTAGATGGGGGGGTGTAGATGGGTGGGTGTAGATGGGGGGGTGTAGATGGGGGGTGTAGATGGGGGGTGTAGATGGGGGGTGTAGATGGGGGGTGTAGATGGGGAGGTGTAGATGGGGAGGTGTAGATGGGGAGGTGTAGATGGGGAGGTGTAGATGGGGAGGTGTAGATGGGGGGGGTGTAGATGGGCGGGGTGTAGATGGGGGGGTATAGATGGGGGGGTATAGATGGGGGGGTGTAGATGGGGGGGGTGTAGATGGGGGCGGTGTAGATGGGGGGTGTAGATGGGGGGGGTGTAGATGGGGGGGGTGTAGATGAGGGGGGTGTAGATGGGGGGGGTGTAGATGAGGGGGGTGTAGATGGGGGGGGGTGTAGATGGGGGGGGGTGTAGATGGGGGGGGGTGTAGATGGGGGGGGGTGTAGATGGGGGGGTATAGATGGGGGGGGGTGTAGTTGGGGGGGGGGTGTAGTTGGGGGGGGTGTAGATGGGGGCGGTGTAGATGGGGGGGTATAGATGGGGGGGTATAGATGGGGGGGTGTAGATGGGGGGCGGTGTAGATGGGGGGGGTGTAGATGGGGGGTGCAGATGGGGGGGTGTAGATGGGGGGGTGTAGATGGGGGCGGGTGTAGATGGGGAGGTGTAGAGGGACGGTGTGGATGGGGATGCGTGGATGGGGGGTGCAGATTGGGGGGGTGCAGATTGGGAGGTGCAGATTGGGGGGTGCATATTGGGGGGTGCAGATTGGGGGGTGTAAATGGGGGGGGGTGTAAATGGGGGGGGGTGTAAATGGGGGGGCTGCAGGTTGATGGGGCGGGGTAGATGGGGGGGTGCAGATGGGGGTGTAGATGGGGGGTGTAGATGGGGGGTGTAGATGGGGGTGTAGATGGGGGGTGCAGATGGGAGGTGCAGATGGGGGGCTGTAGATGGGGGGGTGTAGATGGGGGGGTGTAGATGGGGCGGGGTAGATGGGGGGGGTGTAGATTGGGGTGTGTGGATGGGGGTGGGTGTGGATGGGGGTGAGTGTGGATGGGGGTGGGTGTGGATGGGGGTGTGTGGATGGGGGTGCGTGGATGGGGGTGCGTGGATGGGGGTGTGTGGATGGGGGTGTGTGGATGGGGGTGTGTGGATGGGGGTGTGTGGATGGGGGTGTGTGGATGGGGGTGTGTGGATGGGGGTGTGTGGATGGGGGTGTGTGGATGGGGGTGTGTGGATGGGGATGCGTGGATGGGGATGCGTGGATGGGGGGGTGCAGATTGGGGGGAGTAAATGGGGGGGTGTAAATGGCGGGGAGTAAATGGGGGGGTGTAAATGGGGGGGGTGTAAATGGGGGGGCTGCAGGGAGATGGGGCGGGGTAGATGGGGGGTGCAGATGGGGGGTGCAGATGGGGGGGGTGTAGATGGGGGGGTGTAGATGGGGGGGTGTAGATGGGGGGGGTTTAGATGGGGGGGGTTTAGATGGGGGGGTGTAGATGGGGGGGTGTAGATGGGGGGTGTAGATGGGGAGGTGTAGATGGGGAGGTGTAGATGGGGAGGTGTAGATGGGGGGGTGTAGATGGGCGGGGTGTAGATGGGGGGTGTAGATGGGGAGGTGTAGATGGGGAGGTGTAGATGGGGAGGTGTAGATGGGGGGGTGTAGATGGGCGGGGTGTAGATGGGGGGTATAGATGGGGGGGTATAGATGGGGGGGTGTAGATGGGGGGGGTGTAGATGGGGGCGGTGTAGATGGGGGGTGTAGATGGGGGGGTGTAGATGGGGGGGTGTAGATGAGGGGGGTGTAGATGGGGGGGGGTGTAGATGAGGGGGGTGTAGATGGGGGGGGTGTAGATGGGGGGGGTGTAGATGGGGGGGGTGTAGATGGGGGGGGTGTAGATGGGGGGGTATAGATGGGGGGGGTGTAGTTGGGGGGGGGTGTAGTTGGGGGGGGTGTAGATGGGGGCGGTGTAGATGGGGGGGTATAGATGGGGGGGTATAGATGGGGGGTGTAGATGGGGGCGGTGTAGATGGGGGGGGTGTAGATGGGGGGTGTAGATGGGGGGGTGTAGATGGGGGTGGGTGTAGATGGGGAGGTGTAGAGGGACGGTGTGGATGGGGATGCGTGGATGGGGGGTGCAGATTGGGGGGGTGCAGATTGGGAGGTGCAGATTGGGGGGTGCATATTGGGGGGTGTAAATGGGGGGGGGGGTGTAAATGGGGGGGGGGGTGTAAATGGGGGGGGTGTAAATGGGGGGGCTGCAGGTTGATGGGGCGGGGTAGATGGGGGGGTGCAGATGGGGGTGTAGATGGGGGGTGTAGATGGGGGGTGTAGATGGGGGTGTAGATGGGGGGTGCAGATGGGAGGTGCAGATGGGGGGCTGTAGATGGGGGGGTGTAGATGGGGGGGTGTAGATGGGGCGGGGTAGATGGGGGGGGTGTAGATTGGGGTGTGTGGATGGGGGTGGGTGTGGATGGGGGTGAGTGTGGATGGGGGTGGGTGTGGATGGGGGTGTGTGGATGGGGGTGTGTGGATGGGGGTGTGTGGATGGGGGTGTGTGGATGGGGGTGTGTGGATGGGGGTGTGTGGATGGGGGTGTGTGGATGGGGGTGTGTGGATGGGGGTGTGTGGATGGGGGTGTGTGGATGGGGGGGGTGTGGATGGGGGTGTGTGGATGGGGGTGTGTGGATGGGGGTGTGTGGATGGGGGTGTGTGGATGGGGGTGTGTGGATGGGGGGTGTAGATTGGGGGGTGTACATGGGGGGTGTACATGGGGGGGTGTAGATGGGGGGGTGTAGATGGGGGGTGTAGATGGGGAGGGGTATAGATGGGGAGGGGTGTAGATGGGGGGGTGTAGATGGGGGGGTGTAGATGGGGGGGGTGTAAATGGGGGGGGGTGGATGGGGGGTGTAGATGGGGGGGGTGTAGATGGGGGTGTAGATGGGGGGGGTGTAGCTGTGGGGGGGTGTAGATGGGGAGGGGTGTAGATGGGGGGGGGGGTGTAGATGGGGGGGGTGCAGATGGGGGGGTGCAGATGGGGGGGTGCAGATGGGGGGGTGTAGATGGGGGGGTGTAGATGGGGGGGTGTAGATGGGGGGGTGTAGATGGGGGGGTGAAGATGGGGGGGTGAAGATGGGGGGGGGTGAAGATGGGGGGGTGTAGATGGGGGGTGTACATGGGGGGGGGGGTGTACATGGGGGGGGTGTACATGGGGGGGTGTACATGGGGGGGTGTACATGGGGGGGGGGGTGTACATGGAGGGGTGTACATGGGGGGGTGTACATGGGGGGGGTGTAGATGGGGGGGTGTAGATGGGGGGGGGGTGTAGATGGGGGGGGTGTAGATGGGTGGGTGTAAATGGGGGAGGTGTAAATGGGGGGGTGTAAATGGGGGGGGGTGTAAATGGGGGGGTGTAAATGGGGGGGGTGTAAATGGGGGGTGTAAATGGGGGGGGTGTAAATGGGGGGGTAGATGGGGGGTGTGGTGTAGATGGGGGTGGTGTAGATGGAGGTGGTGTAGATGGGGGGGTATAGATGGGGGGGTATAGATGGGGGGGTATAGATGGGGGGGTATAGATGGGGGTATAGATGGGGGGGGTGTAGATGGGGGCGGTGTAGATGTGGGGGGGTGTAGATGGGGGGGTGTAGATGGGGGGGTGTAGATGGGGGGGTGTAGATGGGGGGGGTGTAGATGAGGGGGGTGTAGATGGGGGGGGTGTAGATGGGGGGGGTGTAGATGGGGGGGGTGTAGATGGGGGGGTGTAGATGGGGGGGTGTAGATGGGGGGGGTGTAGATGGGGGGGTGTAGATGGGGGGTGTAGATGGGGGGGGTGTAGATGGGGGGGGTGTAGATGGGGGGGTGTAGATGGGGGGGTGTAGATGGGGGGAGTGTAGATGGGGGTGGGTGTAGATGGGGAGGTGTAGAGGGAAGGTGTGGATGGGGATGCGTGGATGGGGGGTGCAGATTGGGGGGGTGCAGATTGGGGGGTGCAGATTGGGGGGTGCATATTGGGGGGTGCAGATTGGGGGGTGCAGATTGGGGGGTGCAGATTGGGGGGTGCAGATTGGGGGGTGTAAATAGGGGGGGGTGTAAATGGGGGGGCTGCAGGTTGATGTGGCGGGGTAGATGGGGGGGTGCAGATGGGGGTGTAGATTCGGGGGGGTGTAGATGGGGGGGGTGTAGATGGGGGGGTGTAGATGGGGGGTGCAGATGGGGGGCTGTAGATGGGGGGTGTAGATAGGGCGGGGTAGATGGGGCGGGGTAGATGGGGGTGTGTGGATGGGGGTGTGTGGATGGGGGTGTGTGGATGGGGGTGTGTGGATGGGGGTGTGTGGATGGGGGTGTGTGGATGGGGGTGTGTGGATGGGGGTGTGTGGATGGGGGTGTGTGGATGGGGGTGTGTGGATGGGGGTGTGTGGATGGGGGTGTGTGGATGGGGGTGTGTGGATGGGGGTGTGTGGATGGGGGTGTGTGGATGGGGGTGTGTGGATGGGGGTGTGTGGATGGGGGGTTGCAGATTGGGGGGTGTAGATTGGGGGTGTAGATTGGGGGGTGTACATGGGGGGTGTACATGGGGGGGTGTAGATGGGGGGGGTGTAGATGGGGGGTGTAGATGGGGGGTGTAGATGGGGAGGGGTGTAGATGGGGGGTGTGTAGATGGGGGGGTGTAGATGGGGGGGTGTAGATGGGGGGTGTAGATGGGGGGGTGTAGATGGGGGGGGGTGTAGATGGGGGGGGGTGTAGATGGGGGGGTATAGATGGGGGGGTATAGATGGGGGGGTGTAGATGGGGCGATGTAGATGGGGGGGTGTAGATGGGGGGGTGTAGATGGGGGGTGTAGATGGGGGGTGTAGATGGGGGGTGTAGATGGGGGGGGTGTGGATGGGGGGTGTAGATGGGGAGGTGTAGAGGGAAGGTGTGGATGGGGATGCGTGGATGGGGGGTGCAGATTGGGGGGTGCAGATTGGGGGGTGCAGATTGGGGGGTGCAGATTGGGGGGTGCAGATTGGGGGGTGCAGATTGGGGGGTGTAGATTGAGTGGTGTAAATGGGGGGGGTGTAAATGGGGGGGTGTAAATGGGGGGGCTGCAGGTTGATGGGGCGGGGTAGATGGGGGGGTGCAGGTGGGGGTGTAGATTGGGGGGGGTGTAGATGGGGGGGGTGTAGATGGGGGGTGTAGATGGGAGGGTGCACATGGGGGGCTGTAGATGGGGGGCTATAGATGGGGGGCTGTAGATGGGGCGGGGTAGATAGGGCAGGGTAGATAGGGCAGGGTAGATGGGGCGGGGTAGATGGGGCGGGGTAGATGGGGCGGGGTAGATGGGGGGGGCGTAGTTGGGGGGGTGTAGATTGGGGTGTGTAGATGGGGGGTGTAGATGGGGGGGTGTAGATGGGGGGGTGTAGATGGGGGGGTGTAGATGGGGAGGGGTGTAGATGGGGGGTGTGTAGATGGGGGGGTGTAGATGGGGGGGTGTAGATGGGGGGGTGTAGATGGGGGGGGTGTAGATGGGGGGGGTGTAGATGGGGGGGGTGTAGATGGGGAGTGTGGATGGGGGGTGTAGATGGGGGGGTGTAGATGGGGGGGTGTAGATGGGGGGGGTGTAGCTGTGGGGGGGGTGTAGATGGGGAGGGGTGTAGATGGGGGGGGTGTAGATGGGGGGTGTAGATGGGGGGGGTGTAGATGGGGGGGTGTACATGGGGGGATGTACATGGGGGGGTGTACATGGGGGGGTGTACATGGGGGGGGTGTAGATGGAGAGGGGTGTAGATGGGGAGGGGTGTAGATGGGGAGGGGTGTGTAGATGGGGGGGGGGTGTAGATGGGGGGGTGTAGATGGAGGGGTGTAGATGGGGGGGTGTGGATGGGGGGGTGTGGATGGGGGGGTGTGGATGGGGGGGTGTGGATGGGGGGGGTTGCAGATTGGGCGGTGTAGATTGGGGTGTGAAGATTGGGGGGTGTACATGGGGGGGTGTAGATGGGGGGGTGTAGATGAGGGGTGTAGATGGGGGGGTGTAGATGGGGAGGGGTGTAGATGGGGGGGGTGTAGATGGGGGGTGTGTAGATGGGGGGTGTGTAGATGGGGGGGTGTAGATGGGGGGGTGTAGATGGGGGGGTGTAGATGGGGGGGGTGTAGATGGGGGGGTGTAGATGGGGGGGGTGTAGATGGGGGGGTGTAGATGGGGGGGGGTGTAGATGGGGGGGTGGTGTAGATGGGGGGGTGGTGTAGATGGGGGGGGTGGTGTAGATGGGGGGGTGGTGTAGATGGGGGGGTGGTGTAGATGGGGGGGTGTAGATGGGGGGGTGTAGATGGGGGGGTGTAGATGGGGGGGGGTAGATGGGGGGGGGTGTAGATGGGGGGGTGTAGATGGGGGGGTGTAGATGGGGGGGGTGTAGATGGGGGGTTGTAGATGGGGGGTTGTAGATGGGGGGGGTGTAGATGGTGGGGGTGTAGATGGGGGGTGTAGATGGGGGGTGTAGATGGGGGGTGTAGATGGGGGGGGTGCAAATGGGGGGGGTGTAAATGGGGAGGGTGTAAATGGGGGGTGTAGATGGGGGGGTGTAGATGGGGGGGTGTAGATGGGGGGCGTGTAGATGGGGGGGTGTAGATGGGGGGGTGTAGATGGCGGGGTGTAGATGGGGGGGTGTAGATGGGGGGGGTGTAGATGGGGGGGGTGTAGATGGGGTGGGTGTAGATGGGGGGGTGCAGATGGGAGGGTGTAGATGGGGGGGTGTAGATGGGGGGAGTGTAGATGGGGGGGTGTAGATGGGGTGAGTGTAGATGGGGGGGGTGTAGATGGGGGGGGGGCGTAGATGGGGGGGGTTGTAGATGGGGGGGGTGTAGATGGGGGGGGTGTAGATGGGGGGGGTGTAGATGGGGGGGTTGTAGATGGGGGGGTGTAGATGGGGGGGGTGTAGATGGGGGGGTGTAGATGGGGGGGTGTAGATGGGGGGGGTGTAGATGGGGGGGTGTAGATGGGGAGGTGTAGAGGGAAGGTGTGGATGGGGATGCGTGGATGGGGGGTGCAGATTGGGGGGTGCAGATTGGGGGGTGCAGATTGGGGGGTGCAGATTGGGGGGTGCAGATTGGGGGGTGTAGATTGAGTGGTGTAAATGGGGGGGGTGTAAATGGGGGGGCTGCAGGTTGATGGGGCGGGGTAGATGGGGGGGTGCAGGTGGGGGTGTAGATTGGGGGGGTTGTAGATGGGGGGGGGTGTAGATGGGGGGTGTAGATGGGAGGGTGCACATGGGGGGCTGTAGATGGGGGGCTATAGATGGGGGGCTGTAGATGGGGCGGGGTAGATAGGGCAGGGTAGATAGGGCAGGGTAGATGGGGCGGGGTAGATGGGGCGGGGTAGATGGGGCGGGGTAGATGGGGGGGCGTAGTTGGGGGGGTGTAGATTGGGGTGTGTAGATGGGGGGTGTAGATGGGGGGGTGTAGATGGGGGGGGGTGTAGATGGGGGGGTGTAGATGGGGAGGGGTGTAGATGGGGGGTGTGTAGATGGGGGGGTGTAGATGGGGGGGTGTAGATGGGGGGGTGTAGATGGGGGGGTGTAGATGGGGGGGGTGTAGATGGGGGGGGGTGTAGATGGGGGCTGTAGATGGGAGGGGTGTAGATGGGGGGGTGTAGATGGGGGGGTGTAGATGGGGGGGTGTAGATGGGGGGGTGTAGATGGGGGGGATGTACATGGGGGGGATGTACATGGGGGGGATGTACATGGGGGGGGTGTACATGGGGGGGTGTACATGGGGGGGTGTACATGGGGGGGTGTACATGGGGGGGGTTGTACATGGGGGGGTGTAGATGGGGGGGTATAGATGGGGGGGTATAGATGGGGGGGTATAGATGGGGGGGTGTAGATGGGGGGGTATAGATGGGGGGGTATAGATGGGGGGGTATAGATGGGGGGGGTGTAGATGGGGGGGGTGTAGGTGGGGGGGTGTAGGTGGGGGGGTGTAGGTGGGGGGGTGTAGGTGGGGGGGTGTAGGTGGGGGGGTGTAGGTGGGGGGGTGTAGGTGGGGGGGTGTAGATGGGGGGTGTAGATGGGGGGTGTAGATGGGGGGGTGTAGATGGGGGGGTGTAGATGGGGGGGGTGTAGATGGGGGGTGTAGATGGGGCGGGTGTAGATGGGGCGGGTGTAGATGGGGGGGGTGGTGTAGATGGGGGGGGTGTAGATGGGGGGTGTAGGTGGGGGGGTGTAGATGGGGGGGTGTAGATGGGGGGGTGGAGCTGTGGGGGGGTGTAGATGGGGGGGTGTAGCTGTGGGGGGGTGTAGATGGGGGGTGTAGATGGGGGGGTGTAGATGGGGGGGTGTAGATGGGGGGGGTAGATGGGGGGGTGTAGATGGGGGGGTGTAGATGGGGGGGTGTAGATGGGGGGGGTGTAGATGGGGGGTTGTAGATGGGGGGTTGTAGATGGGGGGGTTGTAGATGGGGGGGGTGTAGATGGTGGGGGTGTAGATGGGGGGTGTAGATGGGGGGGTGTAGATGGGGGGTGTAGATGGGGGGGGTGCAAATGGGGGGGGTGTAAATGGGGAGGGTGTAAATGGGGGGTGTAGATGGGGGGGTGTAGATGGGGGGGTGTAGATGGGGGGCGTGTAGATGGGGGGGGGTGTAGATGGGGGGGTGTAGATGGCGGGGTGTAGATGGGGGGGTGTAGATGGGGGGGGTGTAGATGGGGGGGGTGTAGATGGGGGGGGTGTAGATGGGGGGGGTGCAGATGGGAGGGTGTAGATGGGGGGGTGTAGATGGGCGAGTGTAGATGGGGGGGTGTAGATGGGGGGAGTGTAGATGGGGGGGGGTGTAGATGGGGGGGGCGTAGATGGGGGGGTTGTAGATGGGGGGGGGTGTAGATGGGGGGGTTGTAGATGGGGGGGGTGTAGATGGGGGGGGTGTAGATGGGGGGGGTGTAGATGGGGGGGGTGTAGATGGGGGGGGGTGTAGATGGGGGGGTGTAGATGGGGGGGGTGTAGATGGGGGGGGTGTAGATGGGGGGGGTGTAGATGGGGGGGGTGTAGATGGGGGGGGTGTAGATGGGGGGGGTGTAGATGGGGGGGGTGTAGATGGGGGGGTGTAGATGGGGGGGGAGTAGATGGGGGGGGGAGTAGATGGGGGGGGGGAGTAGATGGGGGGGGAGTAGATGGGGGTGGTGTAGATGGGGGGGGTGTAGATGGGGGTGGTGTAGATGGGGGGGGTGTAGATGGGGGGTGTAGATGGGGGGGGTGTAGATGGGGGGGTGTAGATGGGGGGGTGTAGATGGGGGGGTGTAGATGGGGGGGGGTGTAGATGGGGAGTGTAGATGGGGGGGTGTAGATGGGGGGGTGTAGATGGGGGGGTGTAGATGGAGGGGGGTGTAGATGGGGGGGGGTGTAGATGGGGGGGGTGTAGATGGGGGGGGGTGTAGATGGGGGGGGTGTAGATGGGGGGGTGTAGATGGGGGGTGGGGTGTAGATGGGGAGGGTGTAGATGGGGGGGAGGGTGTAGATGGGGGGGGTGTAGATGGGGGGGTGTAGATGGGGGTGGGGTGTAGATGGGGAGGGTGTAGATGGGGGGGGAGGGTGTAGATGGGGGGAGGGTGTAGATGGGGGGGGGTGTAGATTGGGGGCTGGAGGTGGGGGGGGGTGTAGATGGGGGGGTGTAGATGGGGTGGTGTAGATGGGGGGTGTAGATGGGGAGGGGTGTAGATGGGGGGTGTGTAGATGGGGGGTGTGTAGATGGGGGGGTGTAGATGGGGGGGTGTAGATGGGGGGGTGTAGATGGGGGGGTGTAGATGGGGGGGTGTAGATGGGGGGGTGTAGATGGGGGGGGTGGTGTAGATGGGGTGGTGTAGATGGGGGGGTGGTGTAGATGGGGTGGTGTAGATGGGGGGGTGTAGATGGGGGGGTGGTGTAGATGGGGGGTGTGGATGGGGGGTGTGGATGGGGGGGGTGTAGATGGGGGGGTGTAGATGGGGGGTGTAGATGGGGGGGGTGTAGCTGTGGGGGGGTGTAGATGGGGAGGGGTGTAGATGGGGGGGTGTAGATGGGGGGGGGTGTAGATGGGGGGGGGGTGTAGATGGGGGGGTGTAGATGGGGGGGTGTAGATGGGGTGGGTGTAGATGGGGGGGGTGTACATGGGGGGGTGTACAGGGGGGGGTGTACATGGGGGGGTGTACATGGGGGGGTGTACATGGGGGGGTGTACATGGGGGGGTGTACATGGGGGGGGTGTACATGGGGGGGTGTACATGGGGGGGGTGTACATGGGGGGGTGTAGATGGGGGGGGGTGTAGATGGGGGGGGTATAGATGGGGGGGTATAGATGGGGGGGGTGTAGATGGGGGGGGTGTAGGTGGTGGGGTGTAGGTGGGGGGGTGTAGGTGGGGGGGTGTAGATGGGGGGTGTAGATGGGGGGTGTAGATGGGGGGGGTGTAGATGGGGGGTGTAGATGGGGGGGTGTAGATGGGGGGGGTGTAGATGGGGGGGTGTAGATGGGGGGGTGTAGATGGGGCGGGTGTAGATGGGGGGGGTGGTGTAGATGGGGGGGGTGTAGATGGGGGGGGTGTAGATGGGGGGGGTGTAGATGGGGGGGTGTAGATGGGGGGGGTGTAGATGGGGGGGGTGTAGATGGGGGGGGTGTAGATGGGGGGGGTGTAGATGGGGGGTGTAGATGGGGGGTGTAGATGGGGGGGGGTGTAGATGGGGGGGTGTAGATGGGGGGGGTGTAGATGGGGGGGTGTAGATGGGGGGGGGTGTAGATGGGGGGGGTGTAGATGGGGGGGTGTAGATGGGGGGTGGGGTGTAGATGGGGAGGGTGTAGATGGGGGGGAGGGTGTAGATGGGGGGAGGGTGTAGATGGGGGGGTGTAGATTGGGGGCTGGAGGTGGGGGGGGTGTACATGGGGGGGGTGTACATGGGGG
This sequence comes from Scyliorhinus torazame, assembly GCF_047496885.1. Taxonomy (NCBI): domain Eukaryota; kingdom Metazoa; phylum Chordata; class Chondrichthyes; order Carcharhiniformes; family Scyliorhinidae; genus Scyliorhinus; species Scyliorhinus torazame. The sequence continues at coordinate 67,706 of NW_027308772.1, forward strand.
GTGTAAATGGGGGGGTGTAAATGGGCGGGGGGGGTGTAGATGGGGTTGGTGCAGATGGGGTTGGTGTAGATGGGGGGGTGTAGATGGGGGGGTGTAGATGGGGGGGTGTAGATGGGGGGGTGTAGATGGGGGGGTGTAGATGGGGGGTGTAGATGGGGAGGTGTAGAGGGAAGGTGTGGATGGGGATGCGTGGATGGGGGGGTGCAGATTGGGGGGAGTAAATGGGGGGGTGTAAATGGGGGGGAGTAAATGGGGGGGTGTAAATGGGGAGGTGTAAATGGGGGGGCTGCAGGGAGATGGGGCGGGGTAGATGGGGGGTGCAGATGGGGGGTGCAGATGGGGGGTGTAGATGGGGGGGTGTAGATGGGGGGGTTTAGATGGGGGGGTGTAGATGGGTGGGTGTAGATGGGGGGGTGTAGATGGGGGTGTAGATGGGGGGTGTAGATGGGGAGGTGTAGATGGGGAGGTGTAGATGGGGAGGTGTAGATGGGGAGGTGTAGATGGGGGGGTGTAGATGGGGGGGTGTAGATGGGCGGGGTGTAGATGGGGGGGGTATAGATGGGGGGGTATAGATGGGGGGGTGTAGATGGGGGGGGTGTAGATGGGGGCGGTGTAGATGGGGGGTGTAGATGGGGGGGTGTAGATGAGGGGGGTGTAGATGGGGGGGGTGTAGATGAGGGGGGTGTAGATGAGGGGGGTGTAGATGGGGGGGGTGTAGATGGGGGGGGTGTAGATGGGGGGGGTGTAGATGGGGGGGTGTAGATGGGGGGGTGTAGATGGGGGGGTATAGATGGGGGGGTATAGATGGGGGGGGTGTAGTTGGGGGGGGGTGTAGTTGGGGGGGGGTGTAGATGGGGGCGGTGTAGATGGGGGGGTATAGATGGGGGGGTATAGATGGGGGGGTGTAGATGGGGGCGGTGTAGATGGGGGGGGTGTAGATGGGGGGTGTAGATGGGGGGGTGTAGATGGGGGTGGGTGTAGATGGGGAGGTGTAGAGGGACGGTGTGGATGGGGATGCGTGGATGGGGGGTGCAGATTGGGGGGGTGCAGATTGGGAGGTGCAGATTGGGGGGTGCATATTGGGGGGTGCAGATTGGGGGGTGTAAATGGGGGGGGGGTGTAAATGGGGGGGGTGTAAATGGGGGGGCTGCAGGTTGATGGGGCGGGGTAGATGGGGGGTGCAGATGGGGGTGTAGATGGGGGGTGTAGATGGGGGGTGTAGATGGGGGTGTAGATGGGAGGTGCAGATGGGGGGCTGTAGATGGGGGGCTGTAGATGGGGGGTGTAGATGGGGGGGTGTAGATGGGGGGGTGTAGATGGGGGGGTGTAGATGGGGCGGGGTAGATGGGGGGGTGTAGATTGGGGTGTGTGGATGGGGGTGGGTGTGGATGGGGGTGAGTGTGGATGGGGGTGGGTGGATGGGGGTGTGTGGATGGGGGTGTGTGGATGGGGGTGTGTGGATGGGGGTGTGTGGATGGGGGTGTGTGGATGGGGGTGTGTGGATGGGGGTGTGTGGATGGGGGGTGTGTGGATGGGGGTGTGTGGATGGGGGTGTGTGGATGGGGGTGTGTGGATGGGGGTGTGTGGATGGGGGTGTGTGGATGGGGGTGTGTGGATGGGGGTGTGTGGATGGGGGTGTGTGGATGGGGGGTTGCAGATTGGGGGGTGTAGATTGGGGGGTGTACATGGGGGGGTGTACATGGGGGGGTGTAGATGGGGGGGTGTAGATGGGGGGGTGTAGATGGGGGGTGTAGATGGGGAGGGGTGTAGATGGGGTGGGGTGTAGATGGGGAGGGGTGTAGATGGGGGGGTGTAGATGGGGGGGGGTGTAAATGGGGGGGGTGGATGGGGGGTGTAGATGGGGGGGTGTAGATGGGGGTGTAGATGGGGGGGGTGTAGCTGTGGGGGGGGTGTAGATGGGGAGGGGTGTAGATGGGGGGGGTGTAGATGGGGGGGTGCAGATGGGGGGGGTGTAGATGGGGGGGTGTAGATGGGGGGGTGTAGATGGGGGGGTGTAGATGGGGGGGTGAAGATGGGGGGGGTGAAGATGGGGGGGGTGTAGATGGGGGGTGTACATGGGGGGGGGTGTACATGGGGGGGGGTGTACATGGGGGGGGTGTACATGGGGGGGTGTACATGGGGGGGGGTGTACATGGAGGGGTGTACATGGGGGGGGTGTACATGGGGGGGGGTGTAGATGGGGGGGTGTAGATGGGGGGGGGTGTAGATGGGGGGGGTGTAGATGGGGGGGGTGTAGATGGGGGGGGTGTAGATGGGCGGGGGGGGTGTAGATGGGCGGGGGGGGTGTAGATGGGAGGTGGTGTAGATGGGGGGGGGTGTAGATGGGGGGGTGTAGATGGGGGGGGTGTAGATGGGGGGGTGTAGATGGGGGGGTGTAGATGGGGGGGTGTAGATGGGGGGGGTGTAGATGGGGGGTGTAGATGGGGGGTGTAGATGGGGAGGTGTAGAGGGAAGGTGTGGATGGGGATGCGTGGATGGGGGGGTGCAGATTGGGGGGAGTAAATGGGGGGGTGTAAATGGGGGGGTGTAAATGGGGGGGGTGTAGATGGGGGGGGTGTAGATGGGGGGGGTGTAGATGGGGGGGGTGTAGATGGGGGGGTGTAGATGGGGGGGTGGAGATGGGGGGGGGTGTAGATGGGGGGGGTGTAGATGGGGGGGGGGTGTAGATGGGGGGGGTGTAGATGGGGGGGTGGGTGTAGATGGGGGGGGTGGGTGTAGATGGGGGGGGTGTAGTTGGGGGGTGTAGTTGGGGGGGTGTAGTTGGGGGGTGTACTTGGGGGGTGTAGTTGGGGGGGTGTAGTTGGGGGGGTGTAGTTGGGGGGGTGTAGTTGGGGGGGTGTAGTTGGGGGGGTGTAGTTGGGGGGGTGTAGTTGGGGGGGTGTAGATGGGGGGGGTGTAGATGGGGGGGGGTGTAGATGGGGGGGGTGTAGATGGGCGGGGTGTAGATGGGGGGGTATAGATGGGGGGTATAGATGGGGGGGTGTAGATGGGGGCGGTGTAGATGGGGGGGTGTAGATGGGGGGGGGTGTAGATGGGGGGGGTGTAGATGGGGGGGGTGTAGATGGGGGGGGGGTGTGTGTAGATGGGGGTGGGTGTAGATGGGGAGGTGTAGAGTGAAGGTGTGGATGGGGATGCGTGGATGGGGGGTGCAGATTGGGGGGGTGCAGATTGGGAGGTGCATATTGGGGGTGCAGATTGGGGGGTGTAAATGGGGGGGGGTGTAAATGGGGGGGGGTGTAAATGGGGGGGGGTGTAAATGGGGGGGCTGCATGTT
>NW_027308773.1:0-71000 GCF_047496885.1 Scyliorhinus torazame
CTTTCAAAAACAGTTTTATTTTATTTAGGCACATGCTATTTACATCCTAGATCATTTGGATGATAAACTTAGCACTGGTCCACCATTGGGAAGTGTGCCGTGTCCAAACATTTGTTTTGAAAAAAAAATGGGAGGAGAGTCACATACTGTGACCAATTATAAGGGTTTAATTGGCCCCAAGAAGGACAGACACACTAACACACCAGATATTAAACCAAAGTATTTACACACACTACGCTTGTCTTACAGAACTCCAGAAATTCCAAGTCCGGAGAAAACCAGCGAACACAGGAAAAGGAAGGAAAGAAGACAGCCTTTCATCGTGCTCAACACTCTTTTGATGAACTTTTGGTTGCGCGGGAACGCGGACCCTATCACTCCAAACCCCTTCACTGTTAACACTTCACGGCCCAGTAGTACCGAGGGCCCAGTCACCAACCACGCTGCATTATCCTGGTGTGCCAAGTTCATAACTTGGTACTCCCTATCGTACATCATTGAGGCACTGTTGGCATTGGTTATACTCAGTTGTGCAGTACAGACCATGCGCCTCCGCAAGTGGAAAAGGAGAGCGTACCGCGCTCGAACCCCGGTCTATCGGATCTGATCCCCGATATTCGGCTATGACCAGACCCCAGACCCCCGCGACATATGAATAATAAAACATGCACTGGCGGTTTTTCCTGTAAATAAAACGAAAATGTATGGAAATGTATGATCCTGAGCTTGACTGCCAAGCCAGGAAAGAATATATTAAATGTTGTGATTGTTATTGTATGTTTAGAGAGATAAGATTGTATAAGCTTGAAAAATTGTTTAGGTAAAATTAGGGGTTCCCAGTTTATTTTTTTATAGATACATGCCCCTGCCTGACATAGCGCCCTCAAAAATTGTTTAGGTAAATTTTTGTGCATAGCTAGGGTCAGAGTAGTGGCCATATAGGATGTGCCCCCCCCGGTCAGGGAACGAAGAGGACAAAATTTATGTGATCCTTCACGCTTCGCGTTAGGATCACAAGGCGGGATTGTAGCCACGTAAAATGGCTGCGTTCCGATTAATCTGGCCAAAACCCAGTTTAAAATGGCTAACCCGAAAGACTGCTGGGAAAAGCAACTAAGAAGACACAAGCAGGCAGCTGCAGACAGTATTGCATATTCGGCTCTGGGAAGTTAGCCCAGATCGATACTCAGGGCTATCAACAGCCCATCAACCCAGGTATTTGCAGTTGCATTCAGGACTGTTTGCAGCCCATCTATTCAGACATCCACAGTTAAATCGGCTATCCCCGGGAACAATTGCAACATATTAGCAATTGAATACCGGGCCAGACCTGTCGGCGCCTGCAGTGGGCGAAACAAAGACAGGTGAGCGACCACCCCCCGATCGAGGAATCGCCTCACCATTGGACACATCGACCCCAGAGATTGGGGACAGATCCAATCACTTGGGACTCAGGGTCAAGGGCCGCCCCGGGAGGCGGGAAGCCCCTGGGCCCTATAAAAGTGAGGGTCCAAGTTCAGATCTCGCTCTCTCTCCTCTTCGCCTGCTCGAGACCTTCGCAAGAACAAGCAACCGGCAACTGTAAGTTTGAATCCAGCAATCGCTATCCGGTAGAGACACCTAGCCACCGACCTGTAGCAGCCTTTTGAATCCCGCGGGCCAGATCTGATTGGACAAGCCATTTATTTCCCTGACCTGGTGGGCTCTTCCTAAGTTAAGTATTGGCCAGTAGTGATAGGTTTATTATATAGAAAGTAGTATTAGGGTATTAATATTGCTTGTTGTATATAATAAATGACCGTTGTTTTAATCCTTACTAAGCGGTGTGCTGTATTATTAATCATAACCTGAACTTGAACCACGTGGCGGTATCATAAAGATACCTGGCGACTCATGAGCAAAGGTGACGTAATCAGAGCAAATAGACTAAGGTTAAAAAGAGCAACAATACAACAGATAGAAGCTCAAGTGGAGCTTTGAGCTGAAACTCAATCTGCATCAAATGTCAAACTGAACCTCATCCATGAAGAAACCAAGAAGGATTCAATGTTATAAAGAGTCATAGACCATCTAAGCAATGGTTGACCAAAAGGGCATTGCTCCAAGTTTAGGAATATACAAGCTGAACTAATAGTTGTGCATGGATTATTACTTTGACTTGATCGGATAGCAATACCTTTGTCTCTCCGACCCATGATTCTGAACCAGATACATGAAGGTCACCTCGGCATTGAAAAATGCAAGAGAAGAGCGAGACAAGCTGTGTATTGGCCGGGTATCAACCGAGCCATCACTGATATGATACTCCAATGTGAAACATGTCAAAAATTCCAACCTGCACAATGCAAAGAGAAACTTCTACAGCATGCATTAGAGACATCTCCATGGTCAAAAATAGGAATTGATTTGTTTAATTGCAATGGTCATGATTATGTGTCAATCATAGACTACTTTTCGAATTATCCTGAAGTCATCAAGTTATCCGATTTAACTTCCAGATCTGTTATAAAAGCTACAAAGGAAATCTTTTGCCAGACATTCCAAACACTGTAATGTCTGACAATGGCTGGGCTTTGATAGTCATGAATGAGCTGAATTCATCAGAGAATATAATTTTGCTCACATCACATCAAGTGCGCACTATCCTCAACCAAATGGGAAAGTTGAGAAAGAGGTTCACATCATGAAGCAACTTCTTGACAAATCCTTTGATTCTCATGCTGACATGAATCTTGCTTTACTCAACTACAGATCAACTCCGCTTGCCACGGGTTTATCACCAGCACAATTGTTGATGAACAGGGAGTTAAGGACTACTCTACCATCCATTACACTACATGATCCAGATCGTCTACCCATAATAAAAAAGATGCAACGTCAACAAGATAAATAACAACAATACTACAATCAACATGAAACAACACTAGAAACACTGATTCCAGGAGATCAAGTCAGGATCGAAATACCTGATGGAGGATGGTCTGCCCCTGCAAAGGTTATTTGTCAAGCAGCACCATGATCCAATGTCATTCAAACAAATGAAGAATCAATTGTTCGTCGTAATCGATGAGCACTTTTGAAACTCAAACAGCATAACACATCTTTCCAGATCTACAACTCCGTGAAAGTATTTTCAACGATACAATGACATATTCCAAAGTTAGTGAAGATTCAAAGAAGACGTTAAACACTTCTGAGTCTTCTCTTCATGGTTTAAGAAGGTCAACCAGGAATAGAAGGAAGCCAGACAGACTCAATTTGTGAATTGTACCTAATGAGCTTTCTCGTTATTGATTGTTCACTACAGAAAAAAAATGTCTAAAAAAAAGGGGATGCAATGATATGTATATAGTCAGGTTGGTGAAGGTTTAATTATTACATCTGTGTGTAAATCAAACACTAGAGAGCGCCACCACTTCTCTGTCTAATCTAATCTTCTTCTAATGCTGTCACCATGCTTTCTCCTAATGCTACTCCCAGAATTCCCTCAGGGTCTGACTTAAATACAGAGTAACACAAGGTTAGATCATAGTGTAGTTCGTGACTATTTAGATTATTGAGTACTGCTAGATAGATTCAATATTACTTATTTATTAACTGTAGCTCAGTAGAGTGTGCGAATTTCATTTAATTAATAGTTTTATAAATTAGTTTTGTTTCAATCTTTTGATTGGTGGATTCTTTGTCAATAACACATCGGATCATTCTGGAAGAAAAGACAAAGAGAACAACATATTGCCACGAATGGTAATATAACACAGTTGAGGAAACAGGACGTGGTTTTGGACCCGGTGAGGGTGAATGTGGTGTTTAGAGATTTCTACAATAGGCTGTATGAGTCAGAATTCCCAGCCGGGGTGGAGGGGATGACGCGGTTTCTGGAGGTGTTTGGAGTTCTCGAGGGTGGAAGAAGAGCTGGTGCAGGACTGGGTGTCCCCACTGGGCTGGTAGAAGTGGTGGAGTGGCGATCGGGCAAGGCCCCGGGCTCGGACGGATACCCAGTCGAGTTTTATAAAACATTCTCGGGGGTTCTGGGACCCTTATTCGTAACAGCATTTCACGAGGCAAGGAAGCAGGGGGTGCCCTCGCCGACGATGTTGCAGGCCTAAATCTCTCACATTTTGAAGCGAGATAAGGATCCGGTGCAATGTTGGATTGGATTGGATTGGATTTGTTTATTGTCACGTGTACCGAGGTACAGTGAAAAGTATTTTTCTGCGAGCAGCTCAACAGATCATTAAGTACATGAGAAGAAAAGGGAGTAAAAGAAAATACATAATAGGGCAACACAACATATACAATGTAACTACATAAGCACTGACATCGGATGAAGCATACAGGGTGTAGTGTTAATGAGGTCATTCCATAAGAGGGTCATTTAGGAGTCTGTTCGTGCGTGTTCTCAGACTTCTGTATCTCCTGCCCAATGGAAGAAGTTGGAAGAGTGAGTAAGCTGGGTGGGAGGGATCTTTGATTATGCTGCCCGTTTTCCCCAGGCAGCGGGAGGTGTAAATGGAGTCAATGGAAGGGAGGCAGGTTTGTGTGATGGACTGGGCGGTGTTCACGACTCTCTGAAGTTTCTTGCGGTCGTGGGCCGAGCAGTTGCCATACCAGGCTGTGATGCAGCCCGATAGGATGCTTTCTATGGTGCATCTGTAAAAGTTGTTTTGTGAGGGCCACGAAGAATCCAGCACGAGTTTTAAGGATACAAAGTAATAACATTTATTTACAATAACATATATATATATATATATATATATATATAACAGCGGCTGCAACTTCCCTTGCTGCACACTCCTTCCTGCTGGTTCCTAAACTGGCCAGCTTTATTTATACTATGAGTTTACTAATGGTTTCTCCGCCCCCCTCATTGGGGAAGCTCATACTCCCACAGGATTGTGGGATTGTCATTAGTCCCTAGCCAATGGTAAGTAGGCAGGTTATAACATCCCTCCCCCCCAAAGTCCAAGGAATCCACCGAAGACCCTGGCGAAGGAGGGCGTCGGACTCGTTTTGCCGCAGGCCGGACACCATTTGCACGCGGCACTGGATCAGGCGGCGTGTAACGAGATGAAACCGGCGCTTCCGTGATGAACGGCGCAAAGGTTGTACATCCACGTAACATGGACCCGAGGATTCCCCCTCTGATGCATCCTGTGTCTCCATCTCGGAGTCAGAGTCTGCTGCCTCCGATGTCAGTGTCTCTATCTCCATTCGGTTCTGTAATGACCTGCGCAGGCTTCGAGTGAGGCACCAGTGGAAGGTTGTGAGGACTACCTTCCCTTGTCTCTGGTCTCTGCGGCTGTAGAAATGAGCTCCAGGGGCGGGGAATCTTTTGAGGGGATAGTCTTCTGGACCGAACGTGGTCTACATGTTTGCGCTGGAGACGACCCTGGGCTTGCACCTGGTAAGATATAGGGCCATTTTGGCAAAAGATTACACCAGGAACCCACTGGGCACCACCAGCAAAATTCCGAACGAACACTGGGTCACCGGGCGCAAACTGCCGAATCGGCCGATGCCGAGAAAATCCCTGTCCCTGCCGTTCTTGTGTGCGGCGTACTTTTGTGCCAATGTCCGGGAAAACCATACTAAGACGGGTGCGAAGTCTCCAGCCCATTAGGAGTTCTGCGGGAGCTACCCCAGTCATCGCATGGGGGGTGGTCCTATACGTAAACAAAAAGCGAGCCAGTCTCGTGTCCATTGATCCGGAAGACTGCTTCTTTAGGCCTCTTTTGAATGTCTGCTCTGCCAACCCATTTGAAGCCGGGTGGTAAGGGGCAGTGCGGATATGGCGTATGCCGTTCATCTTCGTGAACCTCGCAAACTCCTCACTCGTGAATGGAGTGCCGTTATCCGTGACCAGCACCTCGGGGAGGCCATGCGTACTAAACGACAAACGCATCTTTTCAATTGTTGCGCAGGACGTTGTCCCCTGCACCTTATGCACCTCTAGCCATTTAGACTGGGCGTCAATTAATAGAAGGAACATGGATCCTTGAAAAGGGCCTGAGAAATCTGCATGCAAGCGTGCCCAAAGCCGCCCTGGCCATTCCCAGTGATGTAGGGGCGCGGCCGGCGGACGTTCCTGATGCTCCTGGCAAATGGAGCAGTTTTGGGCCACCTTCTCAATGTCGGTGTCGAGGCCTGGCCACCAGACATGACTCGGGGCCAACATTTTCATTTTGGTCACACCTGGATGCCCATTGTGCAAGTCTGTTAGTATCAGCTCCTGGCCTTTTTCCGGGACAATCACACGCGTCCCCCACAAGAGGATGTCGTCTTCCACGCTGAATTCTGACAGCTTGGAGGAAAATGCCCGCAACTCGCCTGGGAGCTGTCTATGCTGCCCACCATACAGAACTATGTGCCGAACCTTTGACAGGACTGGCTCCGTCTGGGTCCACTCACGGATCTTGATGCCGTGACAGGCAAGGTGTCCATAAACTTTGGGGTTGCAACCACCTCACCGGTCGTGGGGGTCGACATGGGGCCGGTCGATAAAGGCAATCGGCTCAGTGCGTTGGCATTTGCTATCTGCGTACCTGGTTTGTGCTCCAGAGAATACTCGTATGCAGTAAGCAACAAAGCCCAGCGCTGGATCCGTGCGGAAGCAATGGGCGGTATTGGCTTATCCTCTCTGAAAAGTCCCAGCAGAGGCTTATGATCAGTCACGATAGTGAAATGGCGGCCATACAGGTACTGGTGGAAGCATTTCACCGCAAAAACCACTGCCAGGCCCTCCTTCTCGATCTGCGCGTACTTTTTCTCCGCTGCAGTCAATGTGCGGGAGGCGGAAGCTATCGGTCGTTCGGCCCCGTTCTCCATCTTGTGGGAAAGGACGGCCCCAATACCATACGGGGATGCATCGCATGTGACGAGCAAAGGCTTTCCAGGATCATAGTGGGTTAGTAACCCAGACGACGACAATTGTTGCTTTACCCGCCGGAAAGCGGTTTCTTGCGGCTGACCCCAAACCCAGGTGTGATTTTTCTTTAGCAGAAGGTGCAACGGGGCCAGCGTAGTTGCCAGATTGGGGAGGAACTTCCCGTAATAGTTTACGAGACCGAGAAAAGAACGAAGATGCGAAGTGTCAGTCGGGTGGGGGCCTGTTAAATTGCATGCACCTTCTCTGCGACGGGGTGCAAACCTTCGCGGTCCACCCAATAACCTAGGTAGACTACTTCCTTTGCCTGAAATACGCACTTTGTGCGACGTAAATGGACTCCAGCCTCTGAAAGGCGTAAAAGGACAGCCTCCAGATTTTCCAAATGTTCCTACTCCGACGTCCCTGTAATCAAAAAGTCATCTAAGTAGACAGCAACACGTGGTAAACCTCTCAAAATGCCCTCCATAAAACGTTGAAAAATTGCGCAGGCAGAGGATACTCCAAAGGGCAACCGTGTATAATTCATCCAGGCCCGGGTGTGTATTAATCGTTACATATGGTCGGGAGGCAGGGTCCAGCTCCAACTGCAGGTAGGCGTGACTCATATCTAATTTTGTGAACGAGAGTCCACCTGCAAGCTTCGCGTAGAGATCCTCTATGCGAGGCATTGGATATCGGTCGAGTCGGGAAGCCGTATTCACTGTAAGTTTATAGTCGCCACACAAGCGAACTGTGGCATCTGGCTTCATTACAGGTACAATTGGTGCTGCCCAGTCAGCAAAACGGATGGGCCTGATAATACCCAAACTCTCCAAACGAGTGAGCTCCCCTACTACCTTCTCGAGCAAGGCGTAAGGCACCGGGCGCGCACAGAAATAGCAAGGCGTGGCTCCTGGTTCGACTTGGATACGGGCTACGGCCCCTTTTATTTTCCCCAAACCAGGCAGGAATACATCTGGGTATCGTCCTAGCAACTCAGTCAACCCTTCAGAAACTGTTTGGAGAATGTGCTGCCATTGCAATCTCAAATGGCGGAACCAGTCCTGACCCAACAGGCTGGGCCCATGGCCACGCACCACGATAAGTGGGAAACGCCCCTCCTGGTGTCCATAAACAACAGGGATCATTGTAGTTCCTGCAATGACCAGTGGTTCCCCCGTGGAGGTGGCTAACCTGGCCTGTGAGTCGGTTAATGTAAGGGTCTGTATACCCTGCTTGATGCGGTCGAATGTTCTCTGGGCGATCACGGAGACTGCTGCGCCAGTGTCCAACTCCATCTCAAGCGGGTGGCCATTGACCCATACTGTCACCTTAATGGGGGCCACACGGGGAGCTGCCACACAATGCAACTGCAGGCAGTCGTCCTCCGTTTCCACGTCCTCAGGAGTAGTCGCCACAGGTTCATCCACATGGAAGGTACGGCCCCTGGGCTGGTCCCAGTTACGGCCCCTGGGCTGGTCCCAGTTTTGGTCGGAACGACGGCGTCTCTGGCACCCCAGGACCGCCGTCCGCGACGGGGTCGGCGCCTACAAGTCTGACACGGACATGGCTCCTCATCTATTGGTTCTGGAGAAGGCTCCCTTCGGGGAGGAATGTCCGACGGCCACTGGCGTCGGTCGGACGTTGCCTCGCCTAAGTTACAGCAGGAGTGCGGGGGGACGTTTTCGGATGGAAGGGGTTGCGCCCCAAGGCATGCACTTACATTCCCTGTAGCTCCTGCACTCCTCGTTCTGCGCTCTCTCGGGACAATGCTATTTGAATGGCCTGTGTGCCAGGATTAGTCCGATACAATATAAGGTGGTACACACATAACTGTGGCCCAGATGAGCATGTTATTTGAAGGGGTGGAGGATAGATGTGGGATGTGTGCGGGTGGGCCTGCGAATCATGTCCATCTGTTTTGGGCATGTCCGAAGCTCAGGGGATTCTGGTAGGGGTTTGCTGACGTCATGTCGGAGGTACTGAAGGTAACGGTAGTTTCGAGTCCAGAGGTGGCAAGAGAGGCCGATGTCTTGGCCTTTGCCTCCCTGGTAGCCCGGAGACAGATTGTATTGACATGTAGGGACTCGAAGCCCCCAAAGTTAGAGGTGTGGGCCAGTGACATGGCTGGGTTTCTCCGGCTCAAGAAGATCAAGTTCGACCTGGTCGATGCTAGGGTTTACCCGGAGGTGGCAGCCGTTCATTGACTTCTTTCGGAAAAATTAAGCTGTTAGCAGTGGGGGGTAAAAAGGGTGGGCATGGGGAGTTGGTATGGTGAGGGAAGGTTGGTGGGGAATTGGGATTGGGGAGTTGTTTATGTAAGTCATGTTAGCTGGGTTTTGTTGTTGGTTGGTTGTGTGGTTGCTTATTTTGTTAAAATTAGAATACAAATGCCTCAATAAAATATTTTTCATATGGACGAAGCAGTAATATGAGGTCAGAATTGAACCCAGGTCCCTGAAGCTGTGAGGCAACAGTGTGAGATAACTGTGAGACAACTGTGCTACCGTGCCGCCCTGCAGAAAGACATTGTCAACATAGATCCAACACCTTGTTGTCATTTACCATAGACCCTTGAAGGAGGGACAGGGGGAGATGGGAAGAAGGAACAAGGAGATTGGGGAAGGGGTGGTGTGAAGGGAAGGGTGGTACAGCGCTAATGGAGACACAGTTTTGTCTCATGCGACTCTGGCCAGTCGAACACTTGCCACCTGTCCTCCATCCACTGGGTTCTCCTCAGGCTCATACTCAAGACCCCCCTCTACCTCTTCAGGTGAGGCCACATGTTCCTCCTCCTCAATGTCCAGCATGCTGTGCAACGTTGTGGTGGGCACAGATCACTACGAAGTGGTAGAACCTCTGGGGGATTTATTGAAAAGCACCGCCAGAGTGGTCCAGGCATCAGAAACGCATTTTGAACAGCCCGATGCACCATTCAATGACAGAACGGGTGGCAATATCGGCTTCAATTAAACGGGTCTCTGCCTCGGTCTCAGGCTTCAACATTGGTGCCATCAGCCATGACCTTAACAGGTTTTCCTTGTCCCCATGAGCTAACCTGTCATCCTGGGGTGGTCCTTGAATACACCTGGAATTTCCAAATGCCCCAGGATGTAGCTGTCATGTACGGTCCCAGGACAGCGTGCATGATCCTGAGGTGGTGATCACAAACGATCTGAACATTCAGGGAGTGGAGCTTCTTCCTATTAATATAGGACACTCCAGATAAACCAGTGCTTATAGGGCAATATACATGCCATTGATGTCCCCCTGGACCAGAGGCACCCCGATGATGGCAGTGAATCTTGCAGGGTCACTGTCTGTGCGGAGTCTGCATGTTCTCCCCGTGTTTGCGTGGGTTTCCTCTGGTTGCTCCAGTTTCCTCCCACATTAGAACGGAGAAGGATGAGGGGCGACTTGATAGACGTTTATAAGATGATCAGGGGAATAGATAGAGTAGACAGTCAGAGACTTTTTCCCCGGGTGGAACAAACCATTACAAGGGGACATAAATTTAAGGTGAAAGGTGGAAGATATAGGAGGGATATCAGAGGTAGGTTCTTTACCCAGAGAGTAGTGGGGGCATGGAATGCACTGCCTGTGGAAGTAGTTGAGTCGAAAACATTAGGGACTTTCAAGCGGCTATTGGATAGATACATGGATTACGGTAAAATGATATAGTGTAGATTTATTTGTTCTCATGGGCAGCACGGTAGCATTGTGGATAGCACAATTGCTTCACAACTCCAGGGTCCCAGGTTCGATTCCGGCTTGGGTCACTGTCTGTGCGGAGTCTGCACGTCCTCCCCGTGTCTGCGTGGGTTTCCTCCGGGTGCTCCGGTTTCCTCCCACAGTCCAAAGATGTGCGGGTTAGGTGAATTGGCCAATGATAAATTGCCCTTAATGTCCAAATTGCCCTTGGTGTTGGGTGGAGGTGTTGAGTTTGGGTAGGGTGCTCTTTCCAAGAGCCGGTGCAGACTCAAGGGGCCGAATGGCCTCCTTCTGCACTGTAAATTCAATGATAATCTATGATAAATCTAGGACAAAGGTTCGGCACAACATCGTGGGCCGAAGGGCCTGTTCTGTGCTGTATTTTCTATGTTCTATGTTCTTTTTAAGTCCCAAATGACGTGCTATTAGATAATTTGGACTTCAGAATTCTCCCTCTGTGTACCCGAACAGGCACTGGAATGTAACGACTAATGGCTTTTCACAGTAACTTCATTCCTACTTGTGACAATAAAGATTGTTAAATTATTAATTATTAGAATTAGATCTAGCTCTTAGGCTCAAGGGATATGGAGGGGAAGGCGGGATCAGGATATTGAACATGATGATCAGCCATTATCATAATGAATGACGGAGCAGGCTCGAAAGGCCGAATGGGAAGTTGTTACCATTAGCAGGGGAGATTAGGATCCGGGGGCACAGCCTTAAAATTAAAGGGAGTCACTTTAGAACAGAGATGAGGAGAAATTTCTTCAGCCAGAGAGTGGTGGGTCTGTGGAATTCATTGCCACAGAGGACGGTGGAGGCCGGGACGTTGAGTGTCTTTAAGACAGAAGTTGATAAATTCTTGAATTCTCGAGGAATTAAGGGCAAAGGAGAGAGAGCGGGTAAATGGAGTTGAAATCTGCCATGATTGAATGGTGGAGTGGACTCGATGGGCCGAATGGCCTTACTGCCGCCCCTATGTCTTATGGTCTTATGGCTTTCCTCTGCTTTTATTTTCTATGTATCTAAATGTAGTCCAGGCATACGGAGGGAGCATCTGTTACTTCCCTGATGCAACTGTGGGCTGACATCTGTGAGGTGACACACAGATCCCTGCTCGAATCCTGGAATGGCCCAGAGGCTTAAATATTAAGGGCTGCCGTGACCTTCACGGCCACCAGGAATGGGTGTCCTCCTCCTCCATGGGCTGTACAGCATTCCACGCCAGAGGCCTTACGGCCCATTGAAAGAGCATCCCACCCAGGCCCACTCCCTCACCGTATCCCCGCAACCCCACCTAACCTACACATGATGGAGAAACTTAGCATGGCCAATCAACCTAACTTGCACTTCTTTTGGCTGTGGGAGGAAACCGGAGCACCTGGAGGAAACCGCCACAGACACGGGGAGAACTTGCAGACTCCGCACAGACAGTGACCCAAGCCAGAAATCCACAGATTAGGTGGATTGGCCATGCTAAATTGTCCTTAGTGTCCAAAAGAAAAAATGGTTAGGTGTGGTTACTGGGTTACGGATAAGTTGGAAGTGTGGGCTTTAATAGAGTGCTCTTTCCAAGGGCCGGTGCAGACTTGATGGGCCTAATGGCTGTATCTGCACTGTAAATTCTATGATTCCAACCCAGCCCCCTTGAAGGGTGCACTCTAACTACAACACCCGCCCCCCCTCCCCCCACCCCAACCACAGCATTGGAGCATCAGCGACTGTGCTATTGAGCTGCATCCTGGTAAACAGAGTGGGCTACTCACGGTGTCCATGGTGTGGGCAGCACAGTAGCATAGTGGTTAGCACTGTGGCTTCACAGCTCCAGGGTCCCAGGTTCGCTTCCCTGCTGGGGCACTGTCTGTGCGGAGTCTGCACGTTCTCCCTGTGTCTGCGTGGGTTTCCGCCGGGTGCTACGGTTTGCTCCCACAGTCCAAAGATGTGCAAGTTAGGTGGATTGGCCATGATAAAATTGCCCTTAGTGTCCAAAAAGGTTAGGAGGGGTTACTGGGTTACGGGGATAGGGTGGAAGTGAGGGCTTAAGTGGGTCGGTGCAGACTCGATGGGCCAAATGGCCTCCTCCTGCACTGTATGTTCTATGTTCTATGGTACCAGGTCCTCGCTTTGTACAGTACTAAACATCACCGGCGTGATCCTGATCACGCTATTGGGAGCAGTCCAAGAGAATGGCAGATTATTTGGCGGCGGGTACGAATCCTGCTTTTAGCCTCTCCTGGGATTCGACCACATCGTCGTGGGATCAGCAGCAGGCGCAAAACAGCTGGGAAATTACACCCAATGCGCAAAAGCTATCTTGATTTATATTTGCAAAGTCTGATGAAAAATGCTACCAGCTTTCTCCTAACACAACATACATAAATAGTCGCTTGGCAGTACAGAAGTTAACATTGCTGAAAGAGAAAGACATTTTTCACCTTTCTCTTGTAATCTTACACTTATCAGGAACTTTCACAAGAATAATGAATTGTAAATTGTGGTTCCGTTTGAATTGCCCTGCTGAGTGCATGTCTATTTATTCAGCAACAATATAAGCAAACAATTTTGAAATTACATACCAGGTCAGCTCAGGCAGTGAAACGTAGTTAATGTTAACAGGTCATCAAACTGAAATGTTAATTCTGTGTTGTGTATCAGTTGTGTGTCTTACAGTGAATTTCGCTGAATGTCATTAACAAATGGTTCAAAGGTACTTACCCTGCTAAATTTTCTCTAAGGAATACCTGGAAATTCTCAAGTTCCAAGCGATTATGAATAAGTGCATTCAATGTGTAATTACAGAATTCTTCAGGCACCTTCTGCCAGTAGTTTGGGCCTCTGGTATCCTCTGGAATTTGTATTAGACTATCTGAATGAACAGGAAGAGGAAAATTCTGAAAAAAAAGTTTTTAAAAAAGTGATATTACTATTAACAACTGACCAGTACGGCTTCAATAACTACAGTTGCAAGTCTTTTTGTGAATGTCTTTTTCTCTGGGTGCGATTTAATGGAAACATTTCTAAGTGTCATTTGGGGACGATTGGCAAGATGTTTCTCAGCCAGTATTTAATGGGACTTTCTGGATTATTACCTGAGCCATATATGCAAATAGGCAAAGAACAAGTCAGATTAGCAAAATTAGTGCCATGGTTCAAAGACTGGTGTAGGAGAAGTGGGTTCCGGTTCATGGAGCACTGGCACCACTAGCCACTCTATCATTACCACCAAGCCAGGGGATCACCCTGGTTCAATGAAGAGTTTATAAAACATTGTTTAATTCATTCACGGGATGTGGGCATCACTGGTTAGTCCATCAATCAGAGTGGTGAGTGACATGGAGAGGAAACTCTCCAAGTGGTGGGGTTCCCAGGTATCTGCTGCTCTTGTCCTAGATGTCTTACAACACCAGGTTAAAGTCCAGAATTCACCTGAGGAAGGAGCAGTGCTCCAAAAGCTAGTGATTTGAAATAAACATGTTGGACTTTAACCTGGTATTGTAAGACTTCTTACTGTGCTCACCCCAGTTCAACGCCGGCATCTCCACATCTTGTCCTAGATGGTAGTGATTTGGGCACGGCTGGGTTAGCCATTCATTTCCGGTGCCTGGTCGATGCTGAGTGGTCCATCTGGTTTAATTTCTTTTTTGTGTTTTCGTAGTGGTTGAATATAACTGAGTGGTTTGCTAGTGCATTTCAGAGGCATTTAAGCGTCTAGCATATTGTTGTGGGTGATCAGGTGAGGATGGCAGATTTCCTTCCCTGAAGGACATTAGTAAACCAGATAGGTTTTTACAACAATCAACAGTGGCTTTATGATCATCATTAGATTTTAATTCCAGATTTTTATTGAATTCAAATTTCACCAGCTGCAGTGGCGGTATTCAAACCTGGATCCCACAGCATTACTCTGGTTTACTATCAACAATGGTGTCATGGTCATCATCTGAATAGTGACCCAAGGCCCTATCCAAGGTTGCTTTCCCTCTCCACAGGAGTACCCTAGCATCCATAGAAATCCACCAGGATCAGATCAGATTGGGCTGCATGTTGGCACAGTGGTTAGCACTGATGCCTCACTGTGCCAGGAACCCTGGTACAATTCTGACGTTGGGTGACTGTGTGGAGTTTGCACTTTCTCCCCGTGTCTGCATGGGTCTCCTCCTGGTGCTCCAGTTTCCTCCCACAGTCCAAAGATGTGCAGGTTAGGCAGATTGGCCATGCCAAATTGCCCCTTAGGGTGGGGTTGCAGGATTCAGGCAAGGGTGCTCTTTCGAAGGATTGGTGCAGACTCAATGTGTCTCCTTCTGCACTGTAGGGATTCTATGATAACTCCTCCTGGAAAGTTTAGAAGAGATGTGCGAGGAAAGGTTTTTTTTACACAGACGGTAGTGGGTGCCTGGAACTCGCTGCTGGAGGAGGTGGTGGTCAAAGGATGGAATTGTGTCACCGGAGTCTTTCGAGTAAATCTATTTCCCAGAGTCTGCAACCACAGTAGTGAAGACTCATCTCTTTAATATCTATTTTTCTATTCCTCACAACCCCTCACCTTGTGTCTGTCTTGTGTGTGTCTGGGTGGAGGGTGGAAGGGGTCTTGGGATTAGGTCGTCTGGTCGACCATTATCCTGTTATCTCTTGATATGTTCATCTTTTCTGCTTTTTATTAATAAACAGTTTGTTAATGTTTTACTTATAAATCTGGTGCCTGTAACTTATTGGAGCAGTCAAGGATTAAATATCTTCAGAAATTAACTTCTGTTGGGACTCCGGGGTCGGTGTGGCTGGAATTGACCACGATCTCGCCCAGGGTGTCGTAACATAAATTGGGGACTCGACCGGGATTGGAGACGTTCAATGGCAAATTTGGGGGTATAGAGTAAATTACAAAGACACCAGGTTCGTAGTAATATAACAAGATGGCTATAGAAGCTGCTAAGAAATTTCTCCAGGTGGACGACATATCTCTGTTATTTTAGGAGAAGCTTTGCAGAGACCCGCTCATCGAATTGGCAAGGGAATTGAAACTGGTTCTACCAGCTAGAGCTAAGAAGGTGGAGGTAATTGATGTGAATGCTCAACATTTAAATTTGAAAGCAATGCAGCCTAGGCCGGATTCACAGTGAGTAGAATTGGTTAAGATCCAGTTCCAGGTGAAGCAGAACTGCGACAAACACAAAAAGAAATAGAAATGCAGAAAAAAGAAAAAGAAATTTTAGAGAGAGAGAGAGACAGAAAAGAGGAAAGAGAAAGGGAGAGAGCAAAAGGGTGGCACAGTGGCATAGTGGTTAGCACTGTTGCCTCACAGCTCCAGGGACCTGGGTTCAATTCAGACCTTGGGTGACTGTCTGTGTGGACAAAGAACAATAGAACATAGGAACAGGCCCTTCGGCCCTCCAAGCCCGTACCGGTCATGATACCAACCTTTACCAAAACCCTCAGCACTTCCTTGTGACGTATCCCTTTATACCCATTCTATCATGTTTGTCAAGATGCACTTTCTCTCTGTGTCTGCGTGGGTTTTCTCCGGGTGCTCCGGTTTCCCCCACAGTCCAAAGATGTGTAGGTTAGATGGATTGGCCTCGTTAATTGCCCCTGGGTGTCCAAAGGTAAGGTGGGGTTACTGGGTTATGGGGATAGGGTGGAGTAATGGGCTTAAGCAGGGTGCTCTTTCAAGGGCTGGTGAAGACTCGATGGGCCGAATAGCATTCTTCTGCATTGTAAATTCTATGAAAAGGAAATGGAGATGGAAATGGGGAAGTTGCAATTAGAAAAAGACTTCTTAAGGTACTGGAAAGCGATGGGAAGATTCCAGAACATGAAGGGGAGCCAAGTCCTAGAACAGAACCTGGTGGTGATATGTTTAAGTTTATTCAGGCTCTCCACAAATTTGAAGAGAAAGAAGTAGAAACTTTCTCGAGTGCTCTTGAGAAAATAGCAACCCAAATGGAGTGTCCAAAAGAGAAGCGGACATTATCCCCGCAGAGTAAATTGATGGGAGGGTACAGGATGTTTATGCCCCTTTGTCGGAGCAGGAGTCTAAGGATTAGGACTCGGTGTAAAAGGCTATTTATTCTAGATGCATATGAAATGGTTCTCAAGGCATGTAGTCAAAAATTCTGGAATTTGAAGAGGCTGCTGGGACAGACTTCTGCAGAGTTTGAGAGGGTTAATCAGAACAATTTTAAAGAAGGGTACGAGCATTGGGTGTTATAGAGTTCCATACCTTCAATAATAAGAACCCATATTGAAGACCAGAGGGTACAAACTGCTAGGCAAGCACCAATTATGGCTGACAATTACGAGCTAATCCAGAAATTTAAACCTTTGTTCCATCACCCTCATAATTTTGAAAAGGACAGGAAGTGGCAGAGTGAAAGGATGGCAGGTAGCCAAGGTAATGAATGGATGGCTGGCAAGGCTCCGAGATCTCCGCCTGAAACCAGAAAGGAAGGCACTGGGGGTGGAAGTGAGACTTGGAAGCATAGATGCTACCATTGTAACAAGGTGCGACATGATTGTTCAACCTGTTGGAAGTTTTTTTAAGAAAATATTTTATTGAGGCATTTATAATTTTAACACAACAATAACATTCAACAGAACACACAACGGAATAACCATCATTCCCCCCCAAACACAAACCCTAACCAACATGGTTTATTAAAACACACTGCCAGCCCTTCCC
Organism: Scyliorhinus torazame; assembly: GCF_047496885.1. Classification (NCBI taxonomy): domain Eukaryota; kingdom Metazoa; phylum Chordata; class Chondrichthyes; order Carcharhiniformes; family Scyliorhinidae; genus Scyliorhinus; species Scyliorhinus torazame. The sequence continues at coordinate 17,259 of NW_027308773.1, forward strand.
GGCCCTCTCACCATCCTACACTTATTCGTGTACTTCCATGCCTCCCCTTTTCCCCCCCTCCCCCCATTGACAGTCTAGTTTTTCTCGAAGAAGTCAATGAATGGCTGACACCTCCAAGTGAACTCCTGTAACGAACCCCTCATGGCGAATTTAATTTTCTCCAGCCTGAAAAACTGCACTATTCGCTGAGCCAAATCCCCGACATCGGGGGCTCCGAGTCCCTCCATCCCAGTAAAATCCATCTCTGGGCCACCCAGGGAAGCAAATGCCAAAACGTCGGCCTCTCTTACCCTTGGGCTCCCGGGTCTTCCAACACTCCAAAGATTGCCACCTCTGGACTCGGAGCCACCCTCCCTTGCAGGACCTCTGACATAAGACCATAAGACATAGGAGCGGAAGGCCATTCGGCCCATCGAACCCACTCCACCATTCAATCATGGCTGATTTCAACTCCATTTACCCGCTCTCTCTCCATAGCCTTTAATTCCTCGAGAAATCAAGAATTTATCAACTTCTGTCTTAAAGACACTCAACGTCCCGGCCTCCACCGCCCTCTGTGGCAATGAATTCCACAGACCCACCACTCTCTGGCTGAAGAAATTTCTCCTCATCTCTGTTCTAAAGTGACTCCCTTTTATTCTAAGGCTGTGCCCCCGGGTCCTAGTCTCCCCTGCTAATGGAAACAACTTCCCTACATCCACCCTATCTAAGCCATTCATTATCTTGTAAGTTTCTATTAGATCTCCCCTCAACCTCCTAAACTCCAATGAATATAATCCCAGGAGGCTGTGCCCCCGGGTCCTAGTCTCCCCTGCTAATGGAAACAACTTCCCTACATCCACCCTATCTAAGCCATTCATTATCTTGTAAGTTTCTATTAGATCTCCCCTCAACCTCCTAAACTCCAATGAATATAATCCCAGGATCCTCAGACGTTCATCGTATGTTAGGCCTACCATTCCTGGGATCATCCGTGTGAATCTCCGCTGGACCCGCTCCAGTGCCAGTATGTCCTTCCTGAGGTGTGGGGCCCAAAATTGCTCACAGTATTCTAAATGGGGCCTAACTAATGCTTTATAAAGCTTCAGAAGTACATCCCTGCTTTTATATTCCAAGCCTCTTGGGATGAATGACAACATTGCATTTGCTTTCTTAATTACGGACTCAACCTGCAAGTTTACCTTTAGAGAATTCTGGACTAGGACTCCCAAGTCCCTTTGCACGTCAGCATTATGAATTTTGTCACCGTTTAGAAAATAGTCCATGCCTCTATTCTTTTTTCCAAAGTGCAAGACCTCGCACTTGTCCACGTTGAATTTCATCAGCCATTTCTTGGACCACTCTCCTAAACTGTCTAAATCTTTCTGCAGCCTCCCCACCTCCTCCATACTACCTGCCCCTCCACCTATCTTTGTATCATCGGCAAACTTAGCCAGAATGCCCCCAGTCCCGTCATCTAGATCGTTAATATATAAAGAGAACAGCTGTGGCCCCAACACTGAACCCTGCGGGACACCACTCGTCACCGGTTGCCATTCCGAAAAAGAACCTTTTATCCCAACTCTCTGCCTTCTGCCTGACAGCCAATCGTCAATCCATGTTAGTACCTTGCCTCGAATACCATGGGCCCTTATTTTACTCAGCAGTCTCCCGTGAGGCACCTTATCAAAGGCCTTTTGGAAGTCAAGATAGATAACATCCATTGGCTCTCCTTGATCTAACCTATTTGTTATCTCTTCAAAGAACTCTAACAAGTTTGTCAGGCACGACCTCCCCTTACTAAATCCATGCTGACTTGTCCTAATCTGACCCTGCACTTCCAAGAATTTAGAAATCTCACCCTTAACGATGGATTCTAGAATCTTGCCAACAACTGAGGTTAGGCTAATTGGCCTATAATTTTCCATCTTTTTCCTTGTTCCCTTCTTGAACAGGGGGGTTACAACAGCGATTTTCCAATCCTCTGGGACTTTCCCTGACTCCAGTGACTTTTGAAAGATCATAACTAACGCCTCCACTATTTCTTCAGCTATCTCCTTTAGAACTCTAGGATGTAGTCCATCTGGGCCCGGAGATTTATCAATTTTTAGACCTCTTAGTTTCTCTAGCACTTTCTCCTTTGTGATGGCTACCATATTCAACTCTGCCCCCTGACTCTCCGGAATTGTTGGGATATTACTCATGTCTTCTACTGTGAAGACTGACGCAAAGTACTTATTTAGTTCCTCAGCTATTTCCTTGTCTCCCATCACAAAATTACCAGCGTCATTTTGGAGCGGCCCAATGTCAACTTTTGCCTCCCCTTTGTTTTTAATGCGAAGTCTTACAACACCAGGTTAAAGTCCAACAGGTTTGTTTCGATGTCACTAGCTTTCGGAGCGCTGCTCCTTCCTCAGGTGAATGCAGAGGTCTGTTCCAGAAACACATATACAGACAAATTCAAAGATGCCAGACAATGCTCGGAATGTGAGCATTTGTTTTTAATGTATTTAAAGAAACTTTTACTATCTTTCCTAATGTTACTGGCTAGCCTACCTTCATATTTGATCCTCTCTTTCCTTATTTCTCTCTTTGTTATCCTCTGTTTGTTTTTGTAGCCTTCCCAATCTTCTGACTTCCCACTACTCTTTGCCACATTATAGGCTTTCTCTTTTGCTTTGATGCATTCCCTAACTTCCTTTGTCAGCCATGGCTGCCTAATCCCCCCCTCTGATAACCTTTCTTTTCTTTGGGATGAACCTCTGTACTGTGTCCTCAATTACTCCCAGAAACTCCTGCCATTGCTGTTCTACTGTCTTTCCCACTAGGCTCTGCTCCCAGTCGATTTTCGTCAGTTCCTCCCTCATGCCCCTGTATTTAACTGTAACACCTTTACATCTGATTCTACCTTCTTTCTTTCAAATTGGAGATTGAATTCTACCATACTATGATCACTGCCTCCTAAGTGCTCCCTTACTTTAAGATCTTTAATCAAGTCTGGCTCATTACATAACACTAAGTCCAGAATGGCCTGTTCCCTCGTGGGCTCCATCACAAGCTGTTCCAAAAAGCCCTCCTGTAAACATTCAATGAATTCCCTTTCCTTGGGTCCACTGGCAGCATTATTTACCCAGTCCACCTGCATATTGAAGTTCCCCATGATTACTGTGACCTTGCCTTTCTGACATGCACTTTCTATTTCGTGGTACATTTTGTGCCCCCGGTCCTGACCACTGTTAGGAGGCCTGTACATAACTCCCATTATGGTTTTCTTGCCTTTGTGGTTCCTCAACTCTACCCACACAGACTCCACATCATCTGACCCTATGTCATTTAGTGCTATTGATTTAATTTCATTCCTAATTAACAAGGCAACCCCACCCCCTCTGCCCACCTCCCTGTCTTTTCGATAGGTTGTGAATCCCTGGATGTTTAAATCCCAGTCCTGAACCCCCTGCAACCATGTCTCTGTGATGCCTACCACATCATACCTGCCAGTCACAATCTGGGCCACAAGCTCATCTACCTTGTTCCGTACACTGCGCGCATTTAAATATAGCACCTTTAATTCTCCATTGACCGTCCCTTTTTGTTTTCTTAGTGTGGTGGACCTTGGTTTACTGAGCCTTTCCATACACTGTGTCATATTTTGTGGGATGGGGACTATCGTAACCTCTCCTGAGTTTTGTCTTTTCGTGCTTTTTTGTATTCCTAAGCAGCTACGCTTCCCACTGATTACTTCACCTCTTGGTTCCCTGACTTTCCCTTCCCCCCCAATCTTTAGTTTAAAGTCCTATTGACCACCCTATTTATTCTTTTCGCCAGAACGCTGGTCCCAGGTTGGTTCAGGTGGAGACCATCCCAACGGTATAGGTCCCCCCTGTCCCAAAACTGATGCCAGTGTCCCATGAAAAGGAACCCCTCTTTCCCACACCACTCTTTCAGCCACGTGTTAACTTCCCTGATTCTTGCCTCCCTATGCCAATTTGCACGTGGCTCGGGCAGTAATCCGGAGATTATGGCCCTTGAGGACCTGTTTTTTAATTTGAATCCTAGCTCTTTATAATCTCTAAACAGGTCCTCTTTCCTAGACTTGCCGATATTGTTGGTACCGACATGGACCACAACAACTGGATCCTCCCCTCCCTCTCCAGTATCCTTTCAAGCCGGTCAGGGATGTCCCGCACCCTAGCACCGCATACCATGTGGGACTCTTTATCCTGCTCACAAAGGATACTATCTATCCCCCTGATAATAGAATCCCCTGCAACTACAACTTGCCTATTTACTCCCTCCCCTTGAATGGCCTGCTGAACCATGGTGCCTTGGTCAGCAGACTCATCCTTCCTGCAGCCCTGTTCGCCATCCACACAGGGAGCAAGTGCCTCATACCTGTTGGACAGAGTCAAGGGCTGAGGCTCCTGAGTTCCTGACTGCTGGTTCCCTTTACCTGCCTGACTTGCAGTCACACCCTGGTGTCCCTGACCACTGGCAGGATTTAAACTACTTACTCTGACAGGTGTGACTGCCTCCTGAAACACAGTGTCCAGGTAAGTCTCCCCCTCCCGGATGTGCCTCAGTGTTTGAAGCTCAGACTCCAGCTCATCAACTCTGAGCCGGAGCTCTTCGAGCAGCCAACACTTACTGCAGATGTGGTCGCTGCAGCTCGCAATGGGATCTACCAGCTCCCACATCAAGCAGCTCAAGCACATCACCTGACCAGCCATCACTAATTAATTAATTAGTTTAATTTAAGTTTATGAGTTTAGCTGTGTTTTTTTTTTGAATTTGGGGCAGATTTGCTATCTGCAGACATGACATCCGCAAATCCCTGCCAAAAGCCCCTCAGCCTCAGACACGGCCAGAACATGTGCACATGATTCGCAGGACTTGCCGCATATCGCCCACACCTGTCCTCCATCTCCTCAAAGAACCTGCTCATCCGGGCCACAGTCATATGAGCCCTGTGGGCCACTTGAATTGGATCAGGATGAGCCTGGCACACGACGAGTATGCGTTAAGTCTCCGCAGGGCCCCTCCCATAACCCAGCCTCCAACTCCCCCTCCAACTCTTCTTTCCATTTTCTCTTCACCTCCCCTATTGGGGCTCCCTCCCACTCCCATAAGCTGCTTATAGATCTCCGAGGCCTGCCCCTCCCCAACTCCTGTTCTCGATATCATCTTACCCTGTAACTCCCTTTGCAGGATGCGTGGAAAGTACAAGGCCTGCCTCCGTACAAAATGCCTCAGTTGCTGGTTCCGTTCCCACCTGGCATCTCAAACTCCTTCCTCCAGCTCCTCCAAACTCGGAAAACCCTCATCAATAAATAGCTCCCCAAATCTCTCGATCCCTGCCCGCTGCCACCTCCGAAACCCCCCGTCCAGCCCCCCCGGAGCGAACCAATGGTTATCGCATATCGGTGCCCACACCAACGCCCCTCCAAACCCTTGTGCTGCTGCCACTGTCCCCACACCCTCAGGGCTGCCACTACTACCGGGCTTGTGGAGTACAGAGCCAGCGAGAATGGCAGAGGTGCCGTAAACAATGCCCTCAAACCTGTGCCTACAGGATGCCGCCTCCACTCGCTCGCACACCGACCCCTCCCCCACTACCCACTTCCTGACCATCGATATATTCGCTGCCCAGCAATAGTTAATACAGTTTGGAAGAACCAGTCCCCCCTCCCCGCGCTCCCGCTCCAGCAGCACCTTCCTCACCCGCAGAGTTTTACCGGCCCAAATAAATCCCGAAATTACCGCATTCATCCTCCTAAAAAAACGCCTTGGGGATACAAATTGGGAGACACTGAAAAACAAACAACAACCTCGGGATGTACCCTCCCTGCCAGAGACAGCGGGAGCACGTCCCACGTCCGGCGGCATGGCAGCACAGTGGTTAGCACTGTTGCTTCACACTCCAGGGTCCCAGATTCAAATCCCGGCTTGGGTCACTGTCTGTGAGGAGTCTGCACGTTCTTCCCATGTCTGCATGGGTTTCCTTCGGGTGCTCTGGTTTCCTCCCACAATCCAAAGATGTGCAGGTTAGGTGGATTGGCCATGCTAAATTGCCCCTTAAGTGTTAAAAAAAAAAGGTTAGTTGGGGTTACAGGGATAGCGTGGAGGTGAAATGAAATGAAATGAAAATTGCTTATTGTCACAAGCAGGCTTCAAATGAAATTACTGTGAAAAGCCCCTAGTCGCCACATTCCGGCGCCTGTTCGGGGAGGCTGGAATGGGAATTGAACCGTGCTGCTGGCCTGCCTTGATCTGCTTTCAAAGTCAGCGATTTAGCCCTGTGCTTAAGTGGGTGCTCATTCCAAGGGCTGGTGCAGACTTGATGGGCCGAATGGCTTCCTTCTGCACTGCAAATTCTATAATTCTATGATTCATCTGCTCTACTAGCCTACTCAGATTCAATTTGTGGAGCTATCCCCATTCTCGTGCCACCTGGATACTGTGGTGATATGCATCACTGTAAATACACAAGGAGTTAATGTAAATACACTACGACGAAGTAAACACTACAGGGAGCACCAGAGACATCATGACATGCAGACATACAGCTAATGAACACATAGAATAGGACACAACCAATGAGCAGTCAAGACACCCAGAGGTGGCATCACCACAAGGGGGCATTACACAACCCATACAAAAGGACAGGGCACACATGCTCTGCCTCTTTCCACAGGCGACACCCAGAGAGTAGAACAGGGGCAGATTAGGAGCATCACACCCACCACGTGGCTTAGAGCAGGCTGGTTAGTTAGACTGTTACTATAGCAAGATTAGCAGGAGATTCAAACTCATAGAGAACTGTGCTAATGGTTCAATAAATCACATTGAACTTACTTCAAAGTCGAGTATCTTTTGGTCAAAGCTGCATCGAGTTGCAGCCTGTGTTATCCCAGAGTACATAACACAACAGATACCTAAGTGCCTAAAGCTCCCTCCCACCACCTTGAATGGCATCTTTCCCAATCTCCTCTCCTGCCTCCTTGCATGTATCACAAAAACCTCACTTTTGCCATATTCAATTTATACCCCGAGAACCAGCCGAATTCCCCTAGTATCCCCATAATCCCTCCAATCCCCCCAAAGAGTCTGATATATATAAGAGCAAATCGTTCGCACAGAGCGAGACAGTATGCTCCACTCCCCCTTGTACTATCCCCTGCCACACCTTCGGAGCTCGCAGCGTCATTGCCAAAGGCTCTATGGCCAGGGCAAACAGCAGTGGGGAGAGTGGACCTCCCTGCCTCGTCCCCCGGTACAGCCTAAAATATTCCAACCTCATCCGATTCGTGCACACGTTTGCCACCGGTGCCTGATAAAGCAATCCGACCCAGTCCACAAATCCCTGCCCAAACCCGAACCTCCAGGACCTCCCATAAGTACCCCCACTCCACCCGATCAAAGGCCTTCTCCGCGTCCATAGCCACCACCACCACAACCTTGCGCCCCTCTGAAGGCATCATGACAACATTCAAGAGCCTCCTAATATTGGTTGCCAGGTTGCTGCCCCTTCACAAACCCCGTCTGATCTTCCCCTATTACCCCTGAGACACAATCTTCAATCCGTGTGGCCAGGATCTTTTCCAGCAGTTTGGCATCCACATTCAATAAGGAGATTGGTCTATATGATCTGCTGTTTTCCGGGTCTTTGTCTCGCTTCAAAATGTGAGAGATCAACGCCTGCGATAACATCCGGGAGAGCACTCACAACTCCTTTGCTTCATTGAAGGCCCTTACCAACAGCGGTTCCAGCACCCCCGAAACGTCTTATGTAATTCCACCAGTATCCATCCGGTCCCGAGGCCTTATCCGATTGCATCGCTTCCAGCCCCTCTATTACCTCCCCAAGCCCAATTGGGGCCCACAGGCCCTCTACCAGATCCCCACTTTCACCCCCGCCTGATCCAAGACCACCTTCCCCCTTGTATCTCTCACTTTCCCGATCTCTCTCGCCGCCTCCTGCTTCCTCAACTGATGCACCAGCATCCTGCTCGCTTTTTCTCCACACACATCACCCTCCTCAGCTGTCCCACCGCCTTGCCCAAGGATTGGAGACCAAATTCCAATTGTAGCCTCTCGCGTTCCTTCAAAAGCCCTTCCTCTGGGGTCTCTGCGTACCTCCTGTCCACTTGTAGGATTTCTCTTACCAGCCTCTCTATCTCCACCTGCTCCGCCTTCTCCTTGTGTGCCCGGATAGAAATAAATTTCCCCCTGATAACTGCCTTCAGTGCCTCCCAGACTATACCCGCTGACACGTTAATCTTTATATACCCCCAGGTGGCTTTCCTCACCTGCTCACACACCTCTTCCTCCACTAACAGCCCCACATCCAACCTCCATTGTGGGTGCTGGGCCCTTCCTTTGCTCACTCGCAGTTCCAGCCAATGCAGGGAGTGATCCGACAACACTATCGCTGAATATTCAGCATCTATCACTTCTGCCAGCAGTGTTTTGCCCAGCACAAAGAAATCTATTCGGGAATACACCTTGTGCACATGGGAGCAGTACAAAAATGTGCCCCCTCGGCCTCCTAAATTTCCATGGCCCCCACCAGAAGTCCTCAGCCTGTTGGAAGTTACAAGGGAGGTCCATGTGAGTTGTGACAGTTCGCAAGAAGGATTCTGAGAAAGGAGCGAATGTGCAGTATGCTCCGGTGCAGACGGTAGGGTTAGCTGAACTTAGGAGACCGAAGGTGAACACCACTGTGGGAGCAGGCGTAGAGAATGAGGTAGTACCGGTTTAGTGTCAAAGGGGAAAGTTGAGCCATTTTCCTCGACAGAGTCGATTTCGGCGTGAGAACAGCTGGTGAGTCAGTTTCAGCGGGAGCACTGCGGAAGGAGGTTGCTGGGAGGTAAGCCAACCTTTAAAAGCACTTGTCTTTGCAGGGGCAGGCCAGTCGATTTCGGCGGGAGTGGAGCTGGCTGGTTAGTCAATTTCAGCAGGAGCTGAGAATTTTTCTTCTTTTTTTTTTAAATTAGTTTTTTAGGCGGGAACAGGAAGTCGACCCGCGGACGTCTGGGAAGACCCTCACCAATAAATTCTGGTGGAGAGGAAACCCGAGACACTACACGTGTAGTGTCTCCCACCCGCCCTCCTCCTCTAACCTAATAATAAAACCCATTGGTCTGAGGTAAGTACCATATTTTATTATATTATTATTATTTTTTATAAAAATTTAATTTAGTTGTTAGCCAGATCTTGGTAGAAAGTTAGAGGAATGGCAGGGAAGGGAGTGCAATGTTCCTCCTGCAGGATGTTTGAGGTGAGGGATGCAGTTAGTGTCCCTGCTGATTTTACCTGCAGGAAGTGCTGCCATCTCCAGCTCCTCCAAGACCGAGTTAGGGAACTGGAGCTGGAGTTGGAAGAACTTCGGATCATTCGGGAGGCAGAAGGGGTCATAGATAGCAGCTTCAGGGAATTAGTTACACCAAAGATTGGAGATAGGTGGGTAACTGTAAGAGGGACTGGGAAAAAACAGTCAGTGCAGGGATCCCCTGCGGTCGTTCCCCTGAGAAACAAGTATACCACTTTGGATACTTGTGGGGGGGGGGACTTACCAGGGGTAAGCCATGGGGTACGGGCCTCTGGCACGGAGTCTGTCCCTGTTGCTCAGAAGGGAAGGGGGGAGAGGAGCAGAGCATTAGTAATTGGGGACTCGATAGTCAGGGGCACAGATAGGAGATTTTGTGGGAGCGTGAGAGACTCACGTTTGGTATGTTGCCTCCCAGGTGCAAGGGTACGTGAGGTCTCGGATCGTGTTTTCCGGGTCCTTAGGGGGAGGGGGAGCAGCCCCAAGTTGTGGTCCACATTGGTACCAACGACATAGGTAGGAAAGGGGACAAGGATGTCAGGCAGGCTTTCAGGGAGCTAGGATGGAAGCTCAGAACTAGAACAAACAGAGTTGTTATCTCTGGGTTGTTGCCCGTGCCACGTGATAGTGAGATGAGGAATAGGGAGAGAGAGCATTTAAACACGTGGCTACAGGGATGGTGCAGGCGGGAGGGATTCAGATTTTTGGATAACTGGGGCTCTTTCTGGGGAAGGTGGGACCTCTACAGACAGGATGGTCTACATCTGAACCTGAGGGGCACAAATATCCTGAGGGGGAGATTTGTTAGTGCTCTTTGGGGGGGGGTTTAAACTAATGCAGCAGGGGCATGGGAACCTGGATTGTAGTTTTAGGGTAAGGGAGAATGAGAGTATAGAGGTCAGGAGCACAGATTTGACGTCGCAGGAGGGGGCCAGTGTTCAGGTAGGTGGTTTGAAGTGTGTCTACTTCAATGCCAGGAGTATACGAAACAAGGTAGGGGAACTGGCAGCGTGGGTTGGTACCTGGGACTTCGATGTTGTGGCCATTTCGGAGACATGGATAGAGCAGGGACAGGAATGGATGTTGCAGGTTCCGGGGTTTAGGTGTTTTAGTAAGCTCAGAGAAGGAGGCAAAAGAGGGGGAGGTGTGGCGCTGCTAGTCAAGAGCAGTATTACGGTGGCGGAGAGGATGCTAGGTGGGGACTCTTCTTCCGAGGTAGTATGGGCTGAAGTTAGAAACAGGAAAGGAGAGGTCACCCTGTTGGGAGTTTTTCATAGGCCTCCTAATAGTTCTAGGGATGTAGAGGAAAGGATGGCGAAGATGATTCTGGATATGAGCGAAAGTAACAGGGTAGTTATTATGGGAGACTTTAACTTTCCAAATATTGACTGGAAAAGATATAGTTCGAGTACAATAGATGGGTCGTTTTTTGTACAGTGTGTGCAGGAGGGTTTCCTGAAACAATATGTTGACAGGCCAACAAGAGGCGAGGCCACGTTGGATTTGGTTTTGGGTAATGAACCAGGCCAGGTGTTGGATTTGGAGGTAGGAGAGCACTTTGGGGACAGTGACCACAATTCGGTGACGTTTACGTTAATGATGGAAAGGGATAAGTATACACCGCAGGGCAAGAGTTATAGCTGGGGGAAGGGCAATTATGATGCCATTAGACGTGACTTGGGGGGGATAAGGTGGAGAAGTAGGCTGCAAGTGTTGGGCACACTGGATAAGTGGGGCTTGTTCAAGGATCAGCTACTGCGTGTTCTTGATAAGTATGTACCGGTCAGACAGGGAGGAAGGCGTCGAGCGAGGGAACCGTGGTTTACCAAGGAAGTGGAATCTCTTGTTAAGAGGAAGAAGGAGGCCTATGTGAAGATGAAGTGTGAAGTTTCGGTTGGGGCGATGGATAGTTACAAGGTAGCGAGGAAGGATCTAAAGAGAGAGCTAAGACGAGCAAGGAGGGGACATGAGAAGTATTTGGCAGGAAGGATCAAGGAAAACCCAAAAGCTTTCTATAGGTATGTCAGGAATAAGCGAATGACTAGGGAAAGAGTAGGACCAGTCAAGGACAGGGATGGGAAATTGTGTGTGGAGTCTGAAGAGATAGGCGAGATACTAAATGAATATTTTTCGTCAGTATTCACTCAGGAAAAAGATAATGTTGTGGAGGAGAATGCTGAGCCCCAGGCTAATAGAATAGATGGCATTGAGGTACGTAGGGAAGAGGTGTTGGCAATTCTGGACAGGCTGAAAATAGATAAGTCCCCGGGACCTGATGGGATTTATCCTAGGATTCTATGGGAGGCCAGGGAAGAGATTGCTGGACCTTTGGCTTTGATTTTTATGTCATCATTGGCTACAGGAATAGTGCCAGAGGACTGGAGGACAGCAAATGTGGTCCCTTTGTTCAAAAAGGGGAGCAGAGACAACCCCGGCAACTATAGACCGGTGAGCCTCACGTCTGTAGTGGGTAAAGTCTTGGAGGGGATTATAAGAGACAAGATTTATCATCATCTAGATAGGAATAATATGATCAGAGATAGTCAGCATGGCTTTGTGAAGGGTAGGTCATGCCTCACAAACCTTATTGAGTTCTTTGAGAAGGTGACTGAACAGTTGGACGAGGGTAGAGCAGTTGATGTGGTGTATATGGATTTCAGCAAAGCATTTGATAAGGTTCCCCACGGTAGGCTATTGCAAAAAATACGGAGGCTGGGGATTGAGGGTGATTTAGAGATGTGGATCAGAAATTGGCTAGCTGAAAGAAGACAGAGGGTGGTGGTTGATGGGAAATGTTCAGAATGGAGTACAGTCACAAGTGGAGTACCACAAGGATCTGTTCTGGGGCCGTTGCTGTTTGTCATTTTTATCAATGACCTAGAGGAAGGCGCAGAAGGGTGGGTGAGTAAATTTGCAGACGATACTAAAGTCGGTGGTGTTGTCGATAGTGTGGAAGGATGTAGCAGGTTACAGAGGGATATAGATAAGCTGCAGAGCTGGGCTGAGAGGTGGCAAATGGAGTTTAATATAGAGAAGTGTGAGGTGATTCACTTTGGAAGGAATAACAGGAATGCGGAATATTTGGCTAATGGTAAAGTTCTTGAAAGTGTGGATGAGCAGAGGGATCTAGGTGTCCATGTACATAGATCCCTGAAAGTTGCCACCCAGGTTGATAGGGTTGTGAAGAAGGCCTATGGAGTGTTGGCCTTTATTGGTAGAGGGATTGAGTTCCGGAGTCGGGAGGTCATGTTGCAGCTGTACAGAACTCTGGTACGGCCGCATTTGGAGTATTGCGTACAGTTCTGGTCACCGCATTATAGGAAGGACGTGGAGGCTTTGGAGCGGGTGCAGAGGAGATTTACCAGAATGTTGCCTGGTATGGAGGGAAAATCTTATGAGGAAAGGTTGATGGACTTGAGGTTGTTTTCGTTGGAGAGAAGAAGGTTAAGAGGAGACTTAATAGAGGCATACAAAATGATCAGGGGGTTGGATAGGGTGGACAGTGAGAGCCTTCTCCCGTGGATGGATATGGCTGGCACGAGGGGACATAACTTTAAACTGAGGGGTAATAGATATAGGACAGAGGTCAGAGGTAGGTTCTTTACGCAAAGAGTAGTGAGGCCGTGGAATGCCCTACCTGCTACAGTAGTGAACTCGCCAACATTGAGGGCATTTAAAAGTTTATTGGATAAACATATGGATGATAATGGCATAGTGTAGGTTAGATGGCTTTTGTTTCGGTGCAACATCGTGGGCCGAAGGGCCTGTACTGCGCTGTATTGTTCTATGTTCTATGTTCTATGTAGAGGTAGCCAAACCTGTAATGATGTTACGAGACGCAGGGGCTATTCAAACCCATGAGCTGGAGAAGGATTTGGTCTTTCCTCCAGAGAGCTCAGTGAAAGCTGAGGTAATTGTGAATGAGAAGAGTGCAAATTGTATCCCAGTTCCATTGCTTAAAGTGGAGTTGGAGTGTAATTTAGTGTCAGGACCGATAGTTGTCGGAGTGGTTAAGGAATTCCCAGTGGAAGGAATAGACGTAGTTCTGGGGAACGATTTAGCGGAAGTGAAGATTGTAGCTTCATCCATGGTTATAGAGTCCGAAGGAAGTACTGCAGTTAGCCCCTGCATTGCCGACTGAAGGTCATGCGGGAGCTAGGAAAACCCATTGGCCAGTAGCGGACTTAGAGAAAGAGATGTTGACAGCTGTTGAGCATGCTTCAAGTGACCATGGCAGTGAACCAGATCCGGAGCATTTTCAGACCAATGGATGAAGAATTAGACAAGAGTCTTGACTTTGACTTCGGTTCTGATTATGAGGTCCTGGTAAGCAGCTGTTGCAATAATTTTGGTAAGGAGGAGGAGTCAGACAGAAGTTTTGACTTCGACCTAGGTGTTGGTTATGAAGTGATGGTGACTAGTTGTTGCAAGAGTGATAGTAGGGTAAAGAGTCAGACGACAGTCTTCGCTTTGATCTCGGACCTGACTATAATGCATTGATAGACAGTTGCACCCGAGTAGACTCGTCATCAAGTGAGCTTGGACCACTGGTGAGCGATTCTTCCAGGATTGGTAAAGGGGTTAGTAACCTGGAGGAGGTAGGTGAAGACGATTTGCAAATGGTAGTTTGTTACCGCTTCTTGAGTTAAACCCATTGCCATTCCCTTCAGGTGAAAGGAGTTCTCAGAGCAGGCTTACCCTGAAAGAAAATATACCTGACTGCACATCATCAGTTAGTCAGGATGAAGACAGTGAGGACGGGAGTGATACCAAGTGAGCGACTGGTTGACCCACATCTTTTTGAAGGTGTACAGTGCCTCTTTGAGGTAGCAGAAGTTCATAGCCAGGATAAGAACCTGTGATGTTGTTTGATAGACTTGGCAAGCAGCCAATCAGTGGATGTGGAATTTGCAGCCTTCTCCAATCGTGGCCTGTGGCTGGTGAAGCCAGTTAGAAACTTTCATGAAAGAAGGCCGGTCTTCAAGAGAGTGCCATCTTTTGTTTAATTCTGTGGGAAAAGCCAGCAAGTAAGGACACTGAAGGCTCTCTCTATACTTCTCTCGCTCTCTGCCCGGCGATTTTAAACGGCATTCCTGCCCAATCTGTGAAGAATTTCTTGTTCCCGATTCAAGACAAGTCCATCATTAAGTCATTTCTTTTATGGAAGAATCAGGTCAATAACCATTACTTGTAAAGGTTGGGACAAACCTATGACTGGGATGAACTGATGGCACAAAGAGAGTAAATGGGTATGATTTGATAGCCATTACTGAGAAGTTAAATGGGTATCATCTGATAGCCATTACTGCAATGAATATTCAGAGTTATTTGACTTTTAGGAAAAATAGGGGGGGGGGAAGGTAAAAGGTGGTGGGGTAGCTCTGCTAAGGAGCTGGTTTAGCACAGTGGGCTAAGCAGCTGGCTTGTAATGTAGAACAAGGCCATCAGCGCGGGTTCAATTCCCGTACTAGCCTCCCCGAACAGGCGCCTGAACTAGGAGCTTTTCACAGTAACTTCATTGAAGACCACTTGTGACAATAAGCGATTATTATTATTAATAAGAGAGGAAATAGGTAGAATTCGGAGGAATGATCTTGGCTTAGGGGGTGTGTAGTCAATTTGGGTGGAAGTGACAAATACAAACAAAGAACAAAGAACAATATAGCACAGGAACAGGCCCTTCGGCCCTCCAAGCCTGTACCGGTCATGATACCAACCTTTGCCAAAACCCTCAGCACTTCCTTGTGCCGCATTCCTCGATATCCATCCTACCCATGTGTTTGTCAAGATGCCTTTTGAACGCCATTAATGTATCTGCGTCCACAACCTCCTCTGGCAACGTGTTCCAGGCACTCACCGCCCTCTGCGTAAAAAACCTGTCTCGCCCATCTCCTCTAAACTTTGCTCCAAGGACCTAAAACCTATTCCCCCGGTGACTGACATCTCCACCCTGGGAAAAAGTGCCTGCCCATCCACTCTATCCATGCCCCTCATAATCTTGTAGACCTCAATCAGATCACCCCTCAAACTCTGTCTTTCTAATCATAGAATCATAGAATTTAACATGCTGAAGGAGGCCATTCAGCCCTTTGAGTCTGAACTGGCCCTTGGAAAGAGCACCCTACCGAAGCCCACACCTCCACCCTATCCCTTTAACCCAGTATCCCCACTTAACCTTTTTGGACATTAAGGGCAATTTAGCACGGCCAATCCACCTAACCTGCACATCTTTGGAGTGTGGGAGGAAACCAGAACACCCGGAGGAAACTAACACACACACGGGGAGAACGTGCAGACTCCGCACAGACAGTGGCCCAAGCTAGGAATCGATCCTGGGACCCTGGAGCTGTGAAGCAACTGTGCTAACCACTATGCTGTCAGCTAATTTGTCAGGAGGATGGGAAAACGAGCTGTAGTCCAGAAGCCAGTGTTGAGAGTAGTGAGGTACTGAGGAGGGTATCAAGGTCGCAGGACTGTACTGGCAGACAGGAAGGTGGGTTGAAGTGTGTCTATTTCAATGCAAGGAGCATCCGGAATAAGGTAGGTGAAATTGGAGCCTGGATTGGTACTTGGGACTGTGATGTTGTGGCCATTACGGAGACATGGTTAGAACAGGGACAAGAATGGTTGTTGGAAGTTCCGGGGTTTAGATGTTTCAGTAAGAGCAGGGAAGGTGGTAAAAGAGGTGGAGGAGTAGCATTGTTAATCAAGGATAGTTTAACGGCTGCAGAAAGGCAGTTCGAGGGGGATCTGCCTACTGAGGTAATATGGGCTTAAGTTAGAAATAGGAATGGAGCGGTCACGTTGTTAGGAGTTTTCGATAGATCCCCAAATAGTGATAGAGATGTGGAGGAAGAAATTGCAAAACAGATTATGGATAGGTGTGGAGGTCTCAGGGTAGTTGTCATGGGTGACTTTAACTTTCCAAATATTGATTGGAACCTCTATAGGTCAAACAGTTCGGATGGGGCAGTTTTTCTACAGTGTGTGCAGGAGCGTTTCCTGACACAATATGTGGATAGGCCGACAAGAGGTGGGGCCACATTGGATTTGGTACTGGGTAATGAACTGGGCCAAGTGTTAGATTTGTTTGAGGGAGAGCACTTTGGAGATAGTGACCACAACTCGGTGTCTTTCACTATTGCAATGGAGAGGGATAGGGCCATACGGCAGGGCAAGGTTTATAATTGGGGGAGGGGTAATTATGATGTGATTAGGCAAGAATTAGGGAGCATAAGATGGGAACAGAAACTGTCAGGGAAAGGCACAAATGAAAAGTGGAGCTTGTTCAAGGAACAAATACTGCGTATCCTTGATAGGTATGTCCCTGTCTGGCAGGGAGGAAATGACCATGTGAGGGAACCATGATTCACAAAAGAGGTTGAATGTCTTGTCAAGAGGAAAAAGGAAGCATATGTAAGGATGAAAAAACAAGGTTCAGTTGGGTCGCTTGAGGGTTACAAGGTAGCAAGGAATGAGCTATAAAAAAAAAGGGCTTAGGAGAGCTAGGAGGGGGCATGAGTCCTTGGCGGGTCGGATCAAGGAAAACCCCAAGGCTTTTTACTCTTATGTGAGAAATAAAAGAATGACCAGGGTGAGGTTAGGGCCGGTCAAGGACAGTAGTGGGAACTTGTGCATGGAGTCAGAAGAGATAGGAGAGGCATTGAATGAATACTTTTCTTCAGTGTTCACCAAGGAGAGGAGCCATGTTTTTGAGGATGAGAGTGTGATACAGGCGGGTAGGCTGGAGGAAGTAGATGTTTTGAGGGAGGATGTATTAGCAATTTTGAAAAACCTTAGGGTCGACAAGTCCCCTGGGCCAGATGGGATATATCCGAGGATTCTTTGGGAGGCAAGGGATGAGATTGCAGAGCTTTGATCGTTGGGTCCTCACTGTCCACGGGGATAGTGCCAGAGGACTGGAGAGTGGTGAATGTTGTTCCTCTGTTCCAGAAAGGGAATAGGAATGACCCTGGTAATTATAGGCCGATTAGTCTTACTTCGGTGGTCAGTAAGTTAATGGAAAAGGTCCTGAAGGATAGGATTTATGACCATTTGAAAAGATGCAGCTTAACCCGGGATAGTCAATACAGATTCGTGAAGGGTAAGTCTTGCCTCACAAATTTGATTGAATTCTTTGAGGAGGTAACTAAGTGTGTAGATGAAGGTAGAGCAGTTGATGTTGTATACATGGATTTTAGTAAGGCATTTGATAAGGTCCCCATGGTCGGCTCATGAAGAAAGTAAGGAGGTGAGAGATAGAGGAAAATTTGGCCAATTGGATAAGTAACTGGCTATCACATAGAAGACAGAGGGTGGTGGTGGATGGAAAATTTTCAGACTGGAGACCAGTTACCAGCGGTGTACCACAGAGATCAGTGCTATTTGTGATTTTTATCAATGACTTGGAGGAGGGGGCTGAAGGGTGCGTCAGTAAATTTGCTGATGACACCAAGATTGGTGGCGTAGTGGTTGAGGTGGAGGGCTGTTGTAGGCTGCAAAGAGACATTGATGGGATGCAGAGCTGGGCTGAAAAATGGCAGATGGTGTTTAACCCTGATAAGTGCGAGGTGATTCACTTTGGTAGGAAAAATTTGAATGCAGATTACAGGGTCAACGGCAGGGTTCTGAGGAATGTAGAGGAACAGAGAGATCGTGGGGTTCAATGTCCACAGATCTCTGAAGGTTGCCACTCAAGTGGATAGAGCCGTGAAGAAGGCCTGTAGTGTGTTAGCATTTATTAACAGGGGGCTTGAGTTTAAGAGCCGTGGGGTTATGCTGCAACTGTACATGACCCTGTATTCCACATTTAGAATATTGTGTGCAGTTCTGGTCACCTCACTATAGGAAGGATGTGAAAGCATTGGAAAGGGTGCAAAGGAGATTTACCAGGATGCTGCCTGGTTTGCAGGATAGGTCTTATGAGGAAAGGTTGAGGGAGCTAGGGCTTTTCTCTTTGGAGCGGAGGAGGATGAGAGGCGACTTAATAGAGGTTTATAAGATGATGAGGGGGATAGTTAGAGTGGACGTTCAGAGACTATTTCCTCGGGTGAATGTAGCTGTTACAAGGGGGCATAACTATAAGGTTCAGGGTGGGAGATATAGTTGGGATGTCCGAGGTAGGTAACCAGAGAGTGGTTAGAGTGTGGAATGGACTGCCTGCTGTGATAGTGGAGTCGGACACTTTAGGAACTTTCAAGCGGTTATTGGATAGGCACATGGAGCACACCACAATGACAGGGAGTGGGATAGCTTGATCTTGGTTTCGGACAAAGCTCGGCACAACATCGAGGGCCGAAGGGCCTGTTCTGTGCTGTACTGTTCTATGTTCTATGCTACCGTAATGAAAACAGTCCAAGTCTATTCAGCCTCTCCACATAGCTAACACCCTCCAGACCAGGCAACATCCTCTGCAACCTTTCCGAAGCCTCCACATCCTTCTGGTCGTGTGGCGATCAGAATTGTGTGCAATATTCCAAGTTCGGCCTTACCAAGGTTATATACAACTGCAGCATGACTTGCCAGTTTTTATACGCGATGCCCCATCCAATGAAGGCAAACATTCCGTATGCTTTCTTGACTAGCTTGTCCACTTGTGTTGCCACCTTCAAAGATCTGTGGGCATGCACGCCCAGATCTCTCTGACTTTCTATATTCCTAAGAGTTTTACCATTTTCGGTATAATTCCCCTCTATGTTAGACCCACCAAAATGCATTTCCTCACATTTGGCCGGATTAAACTCCATTTGCCATTTCTCTGCCCAAGTCTCCAACCTGTGTCCTGCTGTATCTTCTGACTATCCTCAACACTATCTGCCATTCCACTAACCTTGGTGTCATCCGCAAACTTACGAATCACACCTGCAACATTTTTCCCCAAATAGTTTATGTACATCAGAAACAGCAGAGGCCCAAGCACTGAACCCTGTGGAACACATAGAACATACAGTGCAGAAGGAGGCCATTCAGTCCATCGAGTCTGCACTGACCCACTTATCACTTCCACCCTATCCCCATAACCCAATAACCCCTCCTAACCTTTTTGGACACTGAGGGCAATTTAGCATGGCCACACCACCTAACCTGCACGTCTTTTGGACTGTGGGAGGAAACCGGAGCACCCGGAGGAAACCCATGCAGACACGGGGAGAACGTGCAGACTCCACACAGACAGTGACTCAGCGGGGAATCGAACCTGGGACCCTGGCGCTGTGAAGCCACAGTGCTAGCCACATGTGCTACCATGCTGCCACTACTCACAATCTTCCATTCAGAAAAACACCCTTCCACTGCTACCCTTTGCCTTCCGTGACCGAGCCAGTTCTGTATCCATCTTACCACCTAACCTCTGATCCCGTGAGACTTCACCTTTTGTACCAGTCTGCCATGACGCACCTTGTCAAAGGCTTTACTGAAGTCCATATAAACAACATCCACCGCCCTCCCAAATGAAGGAAGTGGTACGAGTATTATGTAGTCCGCCGAAAAGTAGCCATGCTGTCAGAAAGAGAGTCAATCAAGAAATAACAAACGCATGTAAAAAGAGCACTGCATGAATCATGGGCGCCTTTAATTTTCAGATATATTGGGCTAATCAAATTGGAAATGGCAGCCAAGAGAATGAATTTATAGAGTGCATTCGGAATGGATTTTTTTGAAACAATATGTATGGAGCCAAGGGATCAGGCTATTTTGGATCTGGTAATGTTTAATGAGGTAGGTTTAATAAACGATCGCAGGGTGAAGGATCCGCTCGGAAGTAGTGATCACAGTGTGATAGAATTTAGCATTTAGCTTGAATGTGAGAAAATTGTAACTGAAATATCCTCCAAAATATTCGCTGAAATAAAGAAAAGGAATTATGAAGGTATGAGGATGGAATTGGCCAAAGTGAACTGGTCATATAGATTAGTATGTAAGATGAGCAGTGGCAGACATTTTGAAAGATAATTCATGCAAGACTACATGCCACTGAGGTGGAAAGACTCTAGCCAAGCAAGTTAAGGAGGGCGTTAAGTTGAAAGCAGAAACATATAAGATGCAAAAGGTTAATAGTAGGCCAGAAGAGTGGGATAGATTCAGAATGCAGCAAAGACTGATTAAAAAAATACATGAAAGAGAAAATTAACTATGAGGGCAAGCTGGCGAGACACATAAAAACAATGAGAACATTTTTAAGTATATGAAAAGGAAGAGAGAAGTGAAAGATAGCATTGGCCCCTGAGGGAATGAAACTTGGGAAGTGATTCTGAGAAACAAGGAAATGGCAAAGGAGTTAAATTGATATTTTGCAATGGTCTTTACTGTAGAGGATACTACAAGCATCTCAGAAATAGTAAGGGGAGGAATTAAATACAACCACTATCAAAGGGGAATTAGTTGTAGGCATACTAATGGTGTTAAAAGCTGACAGTTACCCTGGACCTGATCGTTTGCCCTCCTGGATCTTAAAGGAGGTAGCTATAGAGATTGTAGATGCATTATTAGTCATTTTCCAAAAATCCTCGGGTTCTGTAACTGTGCCTAACGATTGGAAAACTGCTAATGTGGTAAAAATAGAGGGAGGCAAACCTCCTGGTATGGAGGGCATCAGCTATGAGGGATGGTTGGAAGAACTTAGTTTGTACTCATTGGAACGACAGAGGTTGAGGGGAGACCTGATAGAAGTCTACAAAATTGAGGGCATGGACTAGTGGATAGTCAGAAGCTTTTGCCCAGGGTGGAAGAATCAATTACTAGGGGGCATAGGTTTAATCTGTGAGTGGCAAAGTTTAGATGAGATGTTCGAGGAAGGGTTTTTACACAAAGGGTAGTGGGTGCCTGGAACACGTTGCCAGAGGAGGTGGTGGAAGTGACTTTTAAGGAGTGTCTTGACCAATACATGAATAGGATGGGAATAGAGGGATACGGATCCCGGAAGCGTAGAAGATCTTGGGTTGGACGAGCAGCATGGTCGACGAAGGCAAGGTGACCAGAACTGCACGCAAAACTCCAAATGTGGCCTAACCAAGGTTTTATACAGCTGCAACACTATTTCCCAATTCCTGTACTTAATGTCCTGGCTGATGAAGGCAAGCGTGCCATATGCCTTCCTAAACACCTTGGCCACCTGCGTTGCCATTTTTAGGGAACTGTGGACCTTCATGCCCAGATCTCTCTGTATGTTAACGTTTCGAAGGGTTCTGCCATTTAGAGTATAATTCCTACCTAGATTTGATCCTCCAACATGCACCACCTCGCAATTGTCCTGATTAAACTCCATCTGCTATTTCTGCGCCTAGATGGAGTTTAGGTTGGAGGACGGTCATGGGAATGTCCCTTTAAGAAATGTTTTGTCTTATCAAATGGCTTCAGTGATGTCATTGTGTGGGTGGAGCTGGGCTGTGGCGCTGGGTTTTACTTTTGTTTTAGTTTGAGCTGATTTGTGGCTCTGTGTTTTTTGCTTTCGTTTTCACATTTTGGATGCTGGATTCAGACAGAGAAGTCTTGTCTTGTCTTTCACTCTCTGCATTTTAAAAGCTGTTTCCATAACATAGAACATAGAACATTACAGCGCAGTACAGGCCCTTCAGCCCTCGATGTTGTGCCGACCTGTGAAACTACTCTAAAACCCATCTACACTATTCCCTTATCGTCCATATGCCTATCCAATGACCATTTGAATACCCTTAGTGTTGGCGAGTCCACTACTGTTGCAGGCAGGGCATTCCACACCCTTACTACTCTCTGAGTAAAGAACCTACCTCTGACGTCTGTCTTATATGTATCTCCCCTCAATTTAAAGCCATGTCCCCTCGTGCTAGACATCACCATCCGAGGAAAAAGGCTCTCACTGTCCACCCTATCCAATCTTCTGATCATCTTGTATGCCTCAATTAAGTCACCTCTTAACCTTCTTCTCTCTAACGAAAACAGCCTCAAGTCCCTCAGCCTTTCCTCAGAAGATCTTCCCTCCATACCAGGCAACATTCTGGTAAATCTCCTCTGCACCCTCTCCAATGCTTCCACATCCTTCCTATAATGTGGTGACCAGAATTGCACGCAATACTCTAAATGCGGCCGCACCAGAGTTTTGTACAGCTGCAACATGACCTCATGGCTCCGAAACTCAATCCCTCTACCAATAAAAGCTAACACACCATACGGCTTCTTAACAACCCTCTCAACCCGAGTGGCAACTTTCAGGGATCTATGTACATGGACACCGAGATCTCTCTGCTCATCCACACTGCCAAGAATCTTACCATTAGCCCAGTACTCTGTCTTCCTGTTATTCCTTCCAAAATGAATCACCTCACACTTTTCTGCATTAAACTCCATTTGCCACCTCTCAGCCCAGCGCTGCAGCTTATCTATGTCCTTCTGTAACTTGTAACATCCTTCCGCACTGTCCACAACTCCACCGACTTTAGTGTCATCTGCAAATTTACTCACCCATCCTTCTACGCTCTCCTTCAGGTCATTTATAAAAATGACAAACAGCAGTGGCCCCAAAACAGATCTTTGTGGTACACCACTAGTAACTGGACTCCAGTCAGAACACTTCCCATCAACCACCACCCTTTGTCTTCTTCCAGCTAGCCAATTTCTGATCCAAACTGCTAAATCTCCCTGAATCCCATGCTTCCATATTTTCTGCAGTAGCCTACCATGGGGAACCTTATCAAACGCTTTACTGAATTCCATATACACCACATCAACTGCTTTACCCTCATCCACCTGTTTGGTCACCTTCTCAAAGAACTCAATAAGGTTTGTGAGGCACGACCTACCCTTCACAAAACCGTGTTGACTATCTCTAATAAAATTATTCCTTTTCAGATGATTATACACCCTATCTCTTATAAACCTTTCCAAGATTTTGCCCACAACAGAAGTAAGGCTCACTGGTCTATAGTTACCGGGGTTGTCTCTACTCCCCTTCTTGAACAAGGGGACAACATTTGCTATCCTCCAGTCTTCTGGCACTATTCCTGTTGACAAAGATGACTTAAAGATCAAAGCCAAAGGCTCAGCAATCTCCTCCCTAGCTTCCCAAAGAATCCTAGGATAAATCCCATCCTGCCCATTTCACCCTTTCCAGAATTGTTGACACCTCCTCCTTATGAACCCCAATCCCTTCTAGTCTAGTAGCCTGAATCTCAGTATTCTCCTCGACAACATTGTCTTTTTCCTGTGTGAATACTGACGAAAAATATTCATTTAGCACCTCTCCTATCTCCTCGGACTCCAAGCACAACTTCCCACTACTGTCCTTGACTGGCCCTACTTTTACCCTAGTCAGTCTTTTATTCCTGACATATCGATAGAAAGCTTTAGGGTTATCCTTGATCCTACCTGCCAAAGACTTCTCATGTCCCCTCCTTGCTCTTCTTAGCTCTCTCTTCAGGTCCTTCCTAGCAAACTTGTAACTCTCGAGCGCCCTTACTGAACCTTCATGTCTCATCTTTACATAAGCCTCCTTCTTCCTCTTGACAAGTGTTTTGACTGCCTTAGTAAACCACGGTTCCCTTGCTCGACCACTTCCTCCCTGCCTGACAGGCACATACTTATCAAGGACACGCAGTAGCTGTTCCTTGAACAAGCTCCACATTTCCATTGTGCCCATCCCCTGCAGGTTTCCTCTCCATCCGATGCATCCTAAGCCTTGCCTCATCGCATCATAATTGCCTTTCCCCCAGATATAACTCTTGCCCTGCGGTATATACCTATCCCTTTCCATCACTAAAGTAAACGTAATCGAATTGTGGTCACTATCACCAAAGTGCTCACCTACCTCCAAATCTAACACCTGTCCTGGTTCATTACCCAGTACCAAATTCAATACAGCCTCGCCTCTCGTTGGCCTATCTACAAACTGTGTCAGGAAACCCCCCTGCACACATTGGACAAAAACGGACCCATCTAAAGTACTCAAACTATAGCGTTTCCAGTCAATATTTGGAAAGTTAAAGTCCCCCATAACAACTACCCTGTTGCTTTCGCTCCTATCCAGAATCATCTTTGCAATCCTTTCCTCTACATCTCTGGAACTTTTCGGAGGCCTATAGAAAACCCCTAACAGGGTGACCTCTCCTTTCCTGTTTCTAACCTCAGCCCATACTACCTCAATTGACGAGTCCTCATCAAACGTCCTTTCTGCCACCGTAATACTGTCCTTGACTAACAATGCCACCTCTCCCCCTCTTTTACCACCTTCCCTGAGCTTACTGAAATATCTAAAACCTGGCACCTGCAACAACCATTCCTGTCCCTGCTCTATCCATGTCTCCGAAATGGCCACAACATCGAAGTCCCAGGTACCAACCCATGCCGCAAGTTCACCCACCTTATTCCGGATGCTCCTGGCATTGAAGACACACTTTAAACCACCTTCCTGCCTGCCGGTACACTCCTGCAACTTTAAAACCTTACTCATGACCTCACTACTCTCAACCTCCTCTATACTGGAGCTACAATTCAGGTTCCCAAACCCCTGCTGAACTAGTTTCAACCCTCCCGAAGAGCATTAGCAAATTTCCCCCCCAGGATATTGGTACCCCTCTGGTCCAGGTGTAGACCATCCCGTTTGTAGAGGTCCCACCGACCCCAGAATGAGCACCTGTTGTCCAGAAATCTGAAACCCTCCCTCCTGCACCACCCCTGTAGCCACGTATTCAACTTTTTTCCCTATTCTTTCCCTATTCCTCATCTCGCTATCACGTGGCACGGGTAACAACCCAGAGATAATAACTCTGTTTGTCCTAGATCTAAGTTTCCACCCTAGCTCCCTGAATTCCTGCCTTACATCCCTATCCCTTTTCCTACCTATGTCGTTGGTACCTATGTGGACCACGACTTGGGGCTGCTCCCCCTCCCCCTTAAGGATCCCGAAAACACGATCCGAGACATCACGCACCCTGGCACCTGGGAGGCAACACACCAACCGCAAGTCTCTCTCGTTCCCACAGAATCTCCTATCTATCCCCCTAACTATGGAGTCTCCAATGACTAATGCTCTACTCCTCTCCCCACTTCCCTTCTGAGCAACAGGGACCGACTCTGTGCCAGAGACCTGCACCCCATGGCTTACCCCTGGTAAGTCCCCCCCCCCCAACAGTATCCAAAGCGGTATACTTGTCACTAAGGGGAACGACCACAGGGAATCCCTGTACTGACTGCTTCCTCTCAGCCCCTCTGGTGGTCACCCATCTATCTTTATTCTTCGGAGTAACTACATCCCTGAAGCTTCTATCTATGACCACCTCTGCCTCCCGAATGATCCGAAGTTCATCCAGATCCAGCACCAGTTCCCAGCGCGGTTTCTGAGGAGCTGGAGAT
Source organism: Scyliorhinus torazame (assembly GCF_047496885.1). Taxonomy (NCBI): domain Eukaryota; kingdom Metazoa; phylum Chordata; class Chondrichthyes; order Carcharhiniformes; family Scyliorhinidae; genus Scyliorhinus; species Scyliorhinus torazame. Next base: position 42,883 of record NW_027308773.1, read on the forward strand.
GGGTGCACTTCCCACAGATGAAATCAGCAGGGACACTGTCGGCGTCCCTCACCTCAAACATTCAACTTGATAACTTAAAAGAGATGACTGCTTTCTGGAAGGAATTCAAACCTACTGTTTTGGTAAAAGGGTTTTCTGGTTTATGGGATCTTGTTACTAAATTGGGACAACCTCTCCTTGGATAGGCACGTGGAGTACACCACAATGACAGGAAGTGGGATAGCTTGATCTTGGTTTCGGACAAAGCTCGGCACAACATCGAGGGGGAAATTTATTAAGGGTTATATATTGAGCACTGTAGCTGTGTGGGGTCTTTATGTTTGTCGCTGATAAAAATGCCTACTGTGTGTGTTTATAAAAATGTTAATTAAATTTGTAGAATAAACTTTGTTTTTGATTAAAAGTGCTTAAGGTCTCTGTTGAATAACACCTGAAAGGTATGCCGTTGTGCTCCTCGTAACCAAAATGAATAAACAGTTGTAGGTCAGGTGAACTCCATGCTCTACTTTGGAGTTTTCTAAACACTGGCCCATAACAGGGCAGTAACCAGTGGAGTGTGAGAGGGATCAGTGCTGGAACTGCAGCTCTTCACAATATAGATTCATGATTCGGAAAAAAAATACTGTATTGTGGCCACATTTCCAGATGATTCAAAGGTGGGAGGGAAGGCAGGTTATTAGGATGATATAAATAGTTCACAGCGAGATACTGACAGAATTATGTGAATGGGCAGAAATTTGGCAAATGGAATTCAATGTGGCAAAATGTGAGATTTTTCATTTTGGAAGAAAGAATGAGAAGGCGGATTATTATTTAAAATGCAGAGAGATTGAAGACAGCTATAACACAAAGGGACTTGGGGGAACTTGTTCATACAACCTAGAAAGGTAGCATACAGGGGCAGGGCCTGTTTAGCACAGGGCTAAATCGCCAGACCAAGGCAGGCCAGCAGCATGGTTCAATTCCCGTATCAGCCCCTCCGAACAGATGCCGGAATGTGGCGACTAGGGGCTTTTCACAGTAACTTCATTTGAAGCCTACTTATGACAATAAGCGATTTTCAATTCATTTTCATTTTCAGAAGGTAATAGGGAAAGCTGCCTTTTATTTCAAAGGGGCTGGAGTGTAACCGTAGAGGTGTTGCTGCAACTGGACAAGGTATTCGTAAGGCCACATTTAGAATTCTGTGCACGGTTTTGGTCCCCTTATTTAAGGAAAGATATATTATCATTGGAGTCAGTGCAGAGGTGGTTTACTAGGGTGATCCTGTGTATGGAGGGACTGCCAAAAGAGGAAAAATTGAACCAGTTCATAGAATTTACAGTGCAGAAGGAGGCCATTTGGCCCATCGAGTCTGCACTGGACCTTGAAAAGAGCACCCAACTTAAACCCACACCTCCACCCTATCCCTGTAACCCCACCTAACCTTTTTGGACGCCAAGGGATATTTGGCCTGGCCAATCTACCTGACCTGCACATCTTTGGACTGTGGGAGGAAACCTACACAGACACAGGGAGAAAGTGCAAACCCCACATAGACAGTCACCCGAGGAATTGAACCCAGGTCCCTGGAGCTGTGAGGCAGCAATGCTAACCACTGCGCCACCGTTAGTACAGGTTGGGTCTGTACTCCTTGGAGTTCAGAAGAATGAAAGGTGATGAGATTGAAACATATAAAATTCTTAGGGGTTACACAGGGTAAATGTTAGGAAGATGTTTCCACTCATGGGAGCACGTAGGATCAAAGGGCATAGTCACAGAATAAGGAGATGCTCAATTAAGTCAGATTGGATAAATAATTTCTTCTCACAAAAAGTGGTGTATCTTTGGAATTTTTCAACCCAGCATGGTCAGTGCCACAAATGTCCCAGCATCATTAAAAGAAAACTTGATGTATCACCCAAGGTTAGGTAAACAAGATTGGCGATAGAGCTTCAGTAGATAAAATTAATTTTCTCTTTGAGCCAAAGGCTAGGATTTTCCATGCCCAATTGGAGTGGACATGTTCGGTGGCGAGATTGGAAAATATCATTATAAGGCCCTGGGTGTGTTTCCCAGTGCTGTAAATCCAGGACTTGATTGTTTCCTCCCCTTGCCAACATATTATTTTTAATTTCAATAAGTTTGCAACTTGTTATTATGGCCTCATGCCGGAATCATGCACCACTTCAAATTTAAATCCCACGTCGGTATTATTTCAGAACGCCATGATTTACAACTGCCTTTGAAAGACATGCACCTGGCAACCTGAACTTCGAGAAGAACAAGAAGATGAATGTATACAACTTAGTGCAGCACCCACAAGGTTCCAATGCAAAGAAGCGGCTCCACAAGACAGGGATGGAGTGGCAGAGACAAGTCTCCACAGTGGCTTCTTCATGGCTGGTTTGTGATGCAAGGCCAAGGGCAGCAGTGCCGGAGAGAAGGGAGAGAGGGGAACCTCTGTTGTCATCAGTGCAGAGGGGTGTGTAATTGGGTCATGCAACTGGCAAAGCATTTCAAGATTGAGCATTCTTCCACAGCTGCAACAGTTCAATATCAGCTCCACTGTCATGCTTGGAGTCTGACTTCTAAAAAGCACAGGATGAAATTCAGTGGTTGAAGCTACCATCACGCTGTGGTGGGGGCTAGATGTTGGGTGGACTTTTGTTCAGGCATCAGTGGAACTGAACACTGGCCATCCATTTGGTGGCCAGGAATCTCCTGGGAGCTTAAAGAGGACTAGCTCTGTGCAGTGGAGCCCTTTAAATATGGCGCCTGGATTACTGAAGGCATGATGTCACAGTGGGAAGGGAGATTAAGCGGCCATGTGCCAGCAATTAGAATTGAAACCCTTGTCTTTATATTTATTAAATAAAGTGCTGCACAATACAATGGAATAACTGGGGTGGCACAGTGGTTAGCTCAGTTGCTTCACAGCTCCAGGGTCCCAGGTTCGACTCCTGGCTTGGGTCACTGTCTGTGCAGAGTCTGCACGTTCTCCCCGTGTCTGCGTGTGTTTCCTCCCACAGTCCAAAGACATGCAGGTTAGATGGATTGGCCATGCTAAATTGCCCTAAGTGTCCAAAAAAGGTTAGATGGGGTTACTGGGATAGGGTAGGTGTGGGCTCTTTCCAAGAGCCGGTGCAGACTCGATGGGCCAAATGGCCTCCTTCTGCACTGTAAATTCCATGATTCTATGAAACTGCCATTGGTGTCATTGTTGCCTAAAAGTGGATGTCACCAATTTCGGGGATGATTCTGCTCAAAGAATAAATTACTTCATCAGGTAAAATCTTTCTCCATAATTCCTGAAGTTTCTTGTAGTACATTGGATTCAAATATCGCGTCTCCTTTATCAACTCCACCTAGAAATAAAAAATCTCCATTAAGTTTCAATGAACAACATAAAACAATGTCAGTAGTATACTGTAGGATGAGGATGAAAAACCTCTGTAAACTTAACAGTTACAACAACTTGGAAATATATTGCCATTCCTTCACCTTTGCGGAATCAAAATCCTGGAACTCCCTTTGATCAGCACCGTGAGTGCTCATGGACACCTCATGGACTGCAGTGGTTCAAGAAAATTGTTCACTACCACCTTCTCAGAGGTATTAGGGATGGACAGTAAATGCTAGCTCAACCAGCGACATAAATTAATTTTTAAAATTCCATTAATTGCAAAATACAGTCCCATAGAGGAAAGAATGGATGCACCATGTGAACTTGAGAATTTGTGCATATAATTTCGATCAGCGAATTTCAAGCACAAATATTCAATGTGCATGAATTCCATTCTTCAATACATTTTTTGTGCAGTTGCTAACCATTTGAGATTAAAATAAAGGAGAAATTGGTTTAACACCTGAGTAAAAATAGTGCATGGAAGAATGTGGTAGATTATCATACTTTGCATTTCTTCGATCGGAAAACATAACCTCAATACATGGGGCTGGATTCACCATTTCTGAGACTAAGTGCTGACGCCGCCGTGAAAACTGTGGAGTTTCACGATGGCAAAAACGGCGCAGCAAGTGAAAGTATTCTGTCACTCCAAAGGGGCTAGCATGGGCGTCACATGAAATGCCACACTTTCAGAATGGCGGCAGAATCTCCGATTCCATGATTGCTGCACAGCTGCAGCTGCACTTAAGGGATTCTTCCCCCCCCACACGCAACCATCACAGCTAACATGGTTGGAATTAGACCAGCGCCGCGCCTCCCTGATGCTGAGCTGGAGACCCTCCTGGACTCTGTGGAGGAGAGGTGGATGGTGCTGTACCCAGGCCCGGGAGGAAGGTCCTCAGGCACCAGTGTTCGTCGTGCCTGGGTGGAGGTGGCAGTCGCTGTCAGCGATGTTGTCCGGACTGCCATCCAGGAGGCAACGCTGTGCCCCTGGCACCCCCCAAACCCCACACAGATGTGACACAAACCCCCCCCCCCCGCCCCACATGCCAGCACCCTTGCCAGCCGCAATGGTTGTGTACCCTGGCCACTGGTGCCATCATCTACCCAACTCCTGGGCTGCATGTGTCGGACTGACTAACAGTGTCGTTGTTTGTGTTCCCCCCGCCTCCCAGTACAAGGCTGCGCATAACCTCCAGAAGCGGGAGAAGACCAGAGGGGACCACCAGAGCTGTGTCCCGACACCATGCCCGAGCAGAGGGCACAGGGCATGGTCGGCGGCCCGGAGGAGAGGGAGGTCGCCGAGGTGGATGTCGGCGGCACGCAACGAAGTGAGACACCGTCTAGTTACGGTTCGACATACCACATGTGTGCCCCATCAACCTCCCTCACTCCACCCCCCAAGCACATTCACCCCTCCCCTCACCACCTCATCTCAGCCCTCACCACCCAGGCTGTCGAACCATAGATAGCATCTTGTGTCTTACAGGACCGGTCGGATATGAGCCCGGCCCATCAGGGGCCCCCGTTCCCACCCTGTGCCAGGCCGGTGCCCCCCAGACAGCAGAGCACCGATGGGTAGAGCAGTCGGAACACCAGCACTCTTCCCGAGACCCAGGAGACCCCGGAGTTCGGGTCAGAGGAGGACACAGACTTCCCGTCACAGCTGTCTCCAACATCCTCCACCATCTCAGAGACTATCACCTCGGTTGGGCACATTCGTGAACAGGCTGCTGGGACACGATGTGGTGGTTAGACCACCACGACCAAACAGTCGGCCCTGGATAGCAGGTAGAGGTCGGAGCAGCTGAGGGGCGACGGTATCGGATATGCGTCTGAAGGTTCAAGGCCTGGGGAAATCTGAGGTCCAGGACAGGGCTGCCCTCTCACAGGCAACCATGTGCCAGAGCCAGCTGGAGATTGCAGAGGCGCTCCTCAACGTGGTCCAGTCACAGCAGGCCATTGCTGAGAGCGTCGGCGGCAATGTCCAGGTGCAGACCAGCGTCGCGCAGACACAGAGAGAGGTGACCCAGTTCCAGAGGGACGTGGCGCAGTCCCAGAGGGATGTAGCCCACTCACTGGCTGATGTGGCTGACAACACTGAGGGAGGTGGCCCACACCCTGAGGGACATGGCCCACTCCCTGGCTGGTGTGGCACAGTCGCATAGTGATGTGGTGCAGGTGAGACAGAGATGGGCCACTCTCTGTGCTCCATGGCCGCGAACGTTCTGATCCTTGTCGAGACCAGAGTGGGCATCCGGGACTGGCCATGGCAGGTGTCGGGGGGTGTCAGGGGATGGCTCCGCTCGCATCCCCATCCCATGGTGAAGCCCAGGGGCCATCAGGCACCCCAAGGGAGGAGGAGGTGATGGGCCCTTGCCGGTGGCTCCGGCAGGGAGATGCAGGAACACCGCAGCACCTTGGACTCCCCCCGCCACCCCCTCTTCTTTTTAGCAACGGGCAGAACAGGGCGGCACCACGCCATCCGGGACACCCGAGGAGCAGCCGGGCCCATCCAGGCCAGGCCGCCCCAGGAGACGTGCGCCAACGGAGACCCTCGTCATAGGGCAGGAGACACAGCAGTCCGCCTCCACTCCTGCTGTACCATCTGGGGAATCACTTAGGCGTAGTGTTAGGGCCCGTAATGCCAGAAAGTTAGACACCAGATAAGTTGGCATGGATGCAGTGCACAGTCTAGTTATAGGGGTTAGGCCACAGGTTGTGTACATTTGTTCGCAATAAACACATATTCATACCGTTCAAACCTGCCTTGGTGCTCTGTCTGGTGGGTGTGGGGATGAGGCGGTCAGTGCTGGCCAGTGTGAGTGGCGGGTGGGGGACGAGTGAGACCCTGTGGGTGGACAGTGTAAGCCCCCTCGCCCAAGCCCCAGCCTCCACCCCGACCGTCCCCTGCATCCCTTCCCCAACGATTGGACAGGGTCATGTGATTCACTGGCCAGCTCACATGCAGCGATCGCCCAGGTGGAAGGTGCTACTGTCGGCATGAGTCAGATATTGTCAAACGATGTTGAGCATGGAGCTCATCGCAGAACGGGTTGTCATCATCCTCTATCCCATTGCCAGGGGAGGTCCTGGCAATCCTCTATCCCATGGACCAGACCCGCTGTCACTGCCAAGCCAGTGCCCCCAGCTCATAGGGCTGCAGGTATATATAACAGAGAGGGTGTGCATGCGGGTAGTTTGGTGGTGTGGGAGGTAAGGGTGTTTGGTGGTATAGGAGGTGAGGGTGTTCGGTGGTGAGGGGGTGTGATGTGGTGGTGTCCGTGCCCATGTCCAGTGACCCCCCTCCCTCCCTAGTCTGCAAAACATGTCTCAATGAGGGATCCCTGGGCACGCTGGCCCTGGTGATAGCATTGTGCGGCCTCCCGTGCCTGGCCAGGTCCCATGTCCCGCTCATTGTCGCCGTCCCCCCTTCAATTCTCCTCATCTTTATACTTTAACTTTGTTATTTGTTTTTTTCTCTTTCTTTGAATCTTTTGCCTTTTTCTGAAGCTTTATCTGCCTTTTTAAAATCCTTTTACCTTCAATACAAGTTTGAACAAAGCACAAAAAACATACAGCACAGGATCAGGTCCTTCGGTCCTCCAAGCCTGTACCGGTCATGATAACAACCTTTGCCAAAACCCTCAGCACTTCCTTGTGCCATATCCCTCTATACCCATCCTATCCATGTGTCTGTCAAGATGCCTTTTGAACACCGTTGATGTATCTGCTTCCAGGACCTCCCCTGGCAACGCGTTCCAGGCACTCACCACCCTCTGCGTAAAAAATCTGCCTCACACATCTCCTCTAAACTTTGCCGCACGGACCTTAAACCTCTGCCCACTGGTGACTAACAACTCCACCCTGGGAAAGAGTGCCTGCCCATCCACTCTATCCATGCCCCTCATAAACTTGTAGACCTCTATTAGGTCACCCCTCAATCTCCATCTTTCTAATGAAAACAGTCCGAGTCTATTCAGCCTCTCTACATAGCTAACTCCCCCCCAGACCAGGCGACATCCTGGTAAACCTCCTCTGCACCCTCTCCAAAGCCTCCACATCCTTCTGGTAGTGTGACGACCAGAATTGTGCACAATATTCCAAGCGCGGCCTTACAAAGGTTCTATCCAACTGTAGCATGACTTGCCAGTTTTTATACTCGATGCCCCTTTCATAGAAGGCAAGCATTCCATAAGACCATAAGCAGAATTAGGCCACTCGGCCCATCGAGTCTGCTCCGCATTAAATCATGATAATTTCTCATCCCAATTCTCCCTATAACCCCTGATCTCCTTATTAATAAAGAACCTATCTATCTCTGTCTGAAAGACACACCGTGATTTGGCCTCCACAGCCTTCTGCGGCAAAGAGATCCACAGATTCACCAGCCTCTGGTTGAAGAAATTCCTCCTCATCTCTGTCTTAAAGGATCGTCCCTATAGTCTGAGATGCTGTCCTCTGGTTCTAGTTTTTCCTACAAGTGGAAACATCCTCTCTAAACTCCAAGGAGTACAGACCCAGAGTCCTCAACCATTCCTCATACGACAAATTCTTCATTCCAGGGATCATTCTTGTGAACCTCCTCTGGACCCTTTCCAAGGCCAACACATCCTTCCTTAGATACGGGGCCCAAAACTGCTCACAATATTCCAAATGGGGTCTGACCAGAGCTTTATACAGCCTCAGAAGTACATCCCAGTTCATGAATACCCTCTTGACATGAATGCTAACATTGCATTTGCCTTCTTAACTGCCGACTGAACCTGCACATTAACCTGAATAGAATCATGAACAAGGACTCCCAAGTCCCTTTGTGCTTCTGATTTCCTCAGCATTTCCCCATTTAGAAAATAGTCTATGCCTAAATTCCTCCTTCCAAAGTGCATAACCTCACACATTTCCACATTGTGTTTCATTTGCCACTTCATTGCCCACTCTCCTAGCTTGTCCAAATCCTTCTGCAGTCCCTTGCTTCCTCAATAATACCTGTCCCTCGACAGATCTTTGTATCATCTGCAAACCTTGCAACAATGCCTTCAGTTCCTTCTTCCAGATCATTAATGTATATTGTGAAAAGTTGTGGCCCCAGCACAGACCCCCGAGGCACACCACTAGTCACTATATGCCATCCTGAAAAAGACCCCTTTATCCCCACTCTCTGCCTTCTGCCAGTCAGCCAACCCTCTATCCATGCCAGAATCTTACCCTTAACACCATGGGCTTTTAACTTATTCAACAGTCTCCTATGCGGCACCCTGTCAAAGGCCTTCTGGAAATCTAAATAAATCACGTCCACTGGTTCTCCTTTGTCTAACTTCCTAGTTACCTCCTATTATGGGCCAGGGTTTAGAGAACACCAAAGTATAGAGTTCACTTGACCCACAACTTTGAATAGATTTTAGTTATGGAGAGCACAAGGGCCCACTTTACAGGTGTGATGCAACAGAGATCTAAAGTGTTTTCAACAAAAACAATGTTTATTCTATGGATCCAGCTAACATTTTATAAACCCACAGTAAACATCTTACCAACTACCAACACTGATAACCCCCAAAAAAGATACAGTACTCTATAACTGACCCTTAATAACTTTCCTAGCAACATCCATAAGCCAAAACACTTTTTAACAAAGACAGTAGATTTTAATTCTCTATAGAAACAGGTATTACTTTGAAATCATCAAGTATCTGGAGATATTCTTGAGACTGCAGAGAGAGAGATCAAGACACATCTGCTTGATTTGAATGCAGTTCTCCAACTGAAAGCAAAACTAAAACACAGAGCCAAAAAGAGCTTCTAGCTCAAAACGAAAGTAAAAAGCAGAATCACATTCCAGCTCCACCACACAATGACATCACTGCAGCTATTTGATAAAAAGCACTTTTCTTAAAGGGACTCTCACATGACACTCCTCAAAGAACTCTAACAGATTTGTCAGACACAACCTCCCTTTGACTAAGCCGTGTTGACTCAGCCCTATTTTACCAGGCACTTCCAAATACTTCCCGATCTCATCTTTCATAACAGACTCGAAAATCTTACCAATGACTGAAGTCAGGCTAACCGGCCTACAATTCCCCATCTTCTGCCTCTCTCCCTTCTTAAACAGCGGTGTTACATTAACCACTTTCTAATCCTCTGGGACCCTTCCTGAAAGATCATCACCAATGAGCATAGAACATAGAAAATACAGCACAGAACAGTCCCTTCGGCCCACGATGTTGTGCTGAACTTTTGTCCTAGATTAAGAACAAATTAATCTACACCCCATAATTCTACCGTAATCCATGTATCTATCCAATAGCCGCTTGAAAGTCCCTAATGTTTTCAACTCAACTACTTCCACAGGCAGTGCATTCCATGCCCCCACTACTCTCTGGATAAAGAACCTACCTCTGACGTCCCCCCTATATCTTCCACCATTCACCTTAAATTTATGTCACCTTGTAATGGTTTGTTCTACCCGGGGAAAAGTATCTGACTGTCTATCTATTCCCCTGATCATCTTATCAACCTCCCCTCATCTTTCTCCATTCCAATGAGAAAAGGCCTAGCACCCTGAACCTTTCCTCGTAAGGCCTACTCTCCATTCCAGGCAACATCCTGGTAAATCTCCTTTGCACCTTTTCCAAAGTTTCCACATCCTTCCTAAAATGAGGCGACCAGAACTGCACACAGTACACCAAATGTGGCCGTACCAAGGTTTTGTACAGCTGCATCACCACCTCACGGCTCGTAAATTCAATCCCTCCGCTAATGAACGCTAGCACACCATATGCCTTCTTCACAGCTCTATCCACTTGAGTGGCAACTTTCAAAGATCTATGAACATAGACCCCAAGATCTCTCTGCTCCTTCACATTGCCAAGAACCCTACCGTTAACCCTGTATTCCGCATTCATACTTGTCCTTCCAAAATGGACAACCTGACACTTTTCAGGGTTAAACTCCATCTACCACTTCTCAGCCCAGCTCTGCATCCTATCTATGTCTCTTTGCAGCCGACAACAGCCCTCCTCACTATCCACAACTCCACCAATCTTCGTATCATCTGCAAATTTACTGACCCACCCTTCAACTCCCTCATCCAAGTCATTAATGAAAATCACAAACAGCAGAGGACCCAGAACTGATCCCTGCAGTACGTCACTGGTAACTGGACTCCAGGCTGAATATTAGCCAGTTCATAATTCAACTGGCCAAATTTCCCACTATCCCATGCCTCCTTACTTTCTGCATAAGCCAACCATGGGGAATCTTATCAAATGCCTTACTAAAATCCATGTACACTACATCCACTGCTTTACCTTCATCCACGTGCTTGGTCACCTCCTCAAAGAATTTAATAAGACTTGTGAGGCAGGGCCTACCCCTCACAAATCCGTGCTGACTATCCCTAATCAAGCAGTGTCTTTCCAGATGCTCAGAAATCCTATCTCTCAGTACCCTTTCCATTACTTTGCCTACCACCAAAGTAAAACTCACTGGTCTGTAATTCCCAGGGTTATCCCTAATCCCTTTTTTGAACAGGGGCACGACATTTGCCACTCTCCAATCCCCTGGTACCATCCGTGTTGACAGTGAGGATGAAAAGATCGTTGCCAATGGCTCTGCAATTTCATCTCTTGCTTCCCATAGAATCCTTGGATATATCCCGTCAGGCCCAGGGGACTTATCTATCCTCAAGTTTTTCAGAATGCCCAACACATCTTCCTTCCTAACAAGTATCTCCTCGAGCTTACCAGTCTGTTTCACTCTGTCCTCTCCAACAATATGGCCCCTCTCATTTCTAAATACTGAAGAAAAGTACTCGTTCAAGACCTCTCCTATCTCTTCAGACTCAATACACAATCTCCCGTTACTGCCCTTGATTGGACCTAACCTCGCTCTAGCCATTCTCATATTTCTCACATGTGTGTAAAAGGCCTTGGGGTTTTCCTTGATCCTACCCGCCAAAGATTTTTCATGCCCTCTCTTAGCTCTCCTAATCCCTTTCTTCAGTTCCCTCCTGGCTGTCTTGTATCCCTCCAGCGCCCTGTCTGAACCTTGTTTCCTCAGCCTTACATAAGTCTCCTTCTTCCTCTTAACAAGACATTCAACCTCTCTTGTCAACCATGGTTCCCTCACTTGACCATCTCTTCCCTGCCTGACAGGACATACATATCAAGGACACGTAGTATCTGTTCCTTGAACAAGTTCCACATTTCAATTGCGTCTTCCCGGACAGCCTATGTTCCCAACTTATGCACTTCAGTTCTTGTCTGACAGCATTGTATTTACCCTTCCCCCAGTTGTAAACCTTGCCCTGTTGCACACATCTATCCCTCTCCATTACTAAAGTGGAAGTCACAGAATTGTGGTCACTATCTCCAGAATGCTCCCCCACTAACAAATCTATCACCAGCCCTGGTTCATTACCAAGTACCAAATCCAATATGGCCTCCCCTCTGGTCGGACAATGTACATACTGTGTTAGAAAAGCTTCCTGGACATACTGCACAAACACCACCCCATCCAAACTATTTGATTTAAAGAGTTTCCACTCAATATTTGGGAAGTTGAAGTCACCCATGACTACTACCCTGTGACTTCTGCACCTTTCCAAAATCTGTTCCTCCACATCTCTGCTGCTATTGGCCTATAGAAAACTACCAACAATGTGACTGCTCCTTTCCTATTTCTGACTTCAACCCATACGACCTCAATAGGCAGATCCTCCTCGAATTGCCTTTCTGCAGCTATCTCTAATTAACAATGCCCCCCCCCCCCCCCCCCGCCCTCTTTTACCACCCTCCCTAATCTTATTGAAACATTTATAACTAGGAACCTCCAACAACCATTTCTGTCCCTCTTCTATCCAGGTTTCCGTGATGGCCACCATATTGTAGTCCCAAGTACCGGTCCATGCCTTCAGTTCACCCACCTTATTCCCGATGCTTCTTGCGTTGAAGTATACACACTTCAACCCATCTCCGTGCCTGCAAGTACTCTCCTTTGTCAGAGTTACCTTCCCAACTGCCTCACTACACGCTTTGGCGTCCTGAATATCGGCTACCTTAGTTGCTGGACTTCAAATGCGGTTCCCATTCCCCTGCCAAGTTAGTTTAAATCCTCCCGAAGAGTACTAGGAAACCTCCCTCCCGGGATATTGGTGCCCCTCTGGTTCAGATGCAACCCATCCTGCTTGTACAGGTCCCACCTTCCCCAGAATGCGCTCCAATTATCTAAATACCTGAAGCCCTCCCTCTTACACCATTCCTGCAGCCACATGTTCAACTGCACTCTCTCCCTATTCCTAGCCTCGCTATCACGTGGCACCGGCAACAAATCAGAGATGACAACTCTGTCTGTCCTGGCTTTTAACTTCCAGCCTAACTCCCTAAACTCGTTTATTACATCCTTTTCCTACATCCATCAGTGATACCAATGTGCACCATGACTTCTGGCTGCTACCCCTCCCCCTTAAGGATCCTGAAGACACGATCCGAGATGTCATGGACCCTCGCACCCGGGAGGCAACAAACCATCCGAGAGTCTCGCCTGTGCCCACAGGACCGCTTGTCTGTACCTCTAACTATTGGGTCCCCTATAACTAGTGCTCTCCTAATCTTCCCCATTCATTTCTGAGCCCCAGAGCCAGACCTCGTGCCAGAGACGGGCCTCGTGCCAGAGACCCGGTCACTGCTGTCTACCCCTGCTAGGTAACCCCCCCAACTGTATCCAAAGTGGTATACTTATTGATGCCTCCACAATTTTCTCAGCTTTCTCTTTTAGGATCCTGGGGTGTAGTCCATCCAGTCCAGGAGACTTATCCACCTTCAGACCTTTCAGTTTCCCCAGAACCTTCTCTTTAGTAATGCGCACTGCACTCACCTCTGCCCCCTGGTTCGCCTGGAGCTCTGGTATCCCACTGATGCCTTTCACCGTGAAGACTGATGCAAAGTAACTATTCAGTTTGTCTGCTATTTCTTTGTTTCCTATTATTACTTCATCTGCCATTTCTTTGTTTCCTATTATTACTTCTCCAGCCATATTTTCCAGTGGTCCAATGTCTATTTTTGCCTCTCTCATACCTTTTATGTATTGAAAAAAACTCTTCCTATCTTCCTTTATATTACTAGCTAGCTTGCACTAATACTTCATCTTCTTCCCCCTTATTGCTTTTTTAGTTGTCCTCTGCTCGCTTTTAAAAGCTTCCCAATCCTCTGGCTTCCCACTAATCCTTGCCACTTTGTATGCTTTTTCTTTAGCTTTTATGCTATTTTTGACATCCATCATCAGCCATGGATGCCTTGTCCTCCCTAAGCTTAGCATGTTTCCTCCTCCTTGGGATAAATTTCTGTTGTGCCTTCCTAATAACCCCCCAAAAACCATTACTCTTCCACTGTCTTCCCTTCTAGGCTCCTTTTCCAATCAACTCTGGCCAGATCCTCCTTCATGTATTTGTAGTTACCCTTATTTAATTGTTATACCGTTACATCTGATTGCAGCTTCTCCCTCTCAAACCGCAGGGTAAATTCTATCATATTGTGGGCACTGCTCCCTAAGGGTTCCTTCACCTTAAGTTTCCAAGTCAAATATGCCTCATTACACATCACCAAATCCAGAATTGCCTGTTCCCTAGTCGGCTCTGTCACAAGCTGCTCCAAAAAAACATCTCTTAGATATTCCACAAATTCCTTTTCTTGGGATCCACTACCAACCTGATTTTCCCAGTCCACCTGCATATTGAAGACCCCCATGATTATTATTGTAATATTGCCTTTTTTACATGCCTTTTCTATCTCCTGATTTATTTTCTGCTCCACCTCCTGACTACTGCTAGGGGTAGTCAGGAGGTGGAGCCTTTTCACACTCTCCTCAGTCACTGTACCCTGTACTGTGGCCCTTTTTGATTTTCGACTGTGGCTCCTCTGCCTTACACTTTCCCCCTTACTGCTTTTTGTTTCTGGCACCGTTTTACTTCCCCCCCGACTTCCTGCATCGGTTCCCATCCCCCTGCCATTCTGTATGCTTTCTTGACTACCTTGTCCACTTGTGTTGCCACCTTCAAAAATCTGTGGACCTGCACGCCCAGATCTCTCTGACTTACTATTTGCCTAAGAGTTTTACCATTTACGGTATATTTCCCCTCTATGTTAGACCTACCAAAATGCATTACCTCACATCTGTCCGGATTAAACTCCAATTGCCATTTTTCTGCCCAAGTCTCCAACCTATCCATGTCCTGCTGTATTCTCTGACAATCCACAACACTATCTGCCACTCCACCAACCTTGGTGTCACCCGCAAACTTACTAATCAGACCGATTACATTTCCTCCAAATCATTTATGTATATCACAAACAACAGAGGCCCAAGCACAGATCCCTGTGGAACACCACTAGTCATAACCTTCCATTCAGAAGAACTCCCTTCTACTGCTACCCTTTGCCTTCTGTGACCGAGCCAGTTCTGTATCCATCTTACCACCTCACCTGTGATCCCATGTGACTTGAGGCACCTTGTCCAAGGCTTTACTGAAGTCCATGTAAACAACATCCACCCCCCTCCCCTCATCAATCATCTTTGTCACCGCCTCAAAAAACTCGATCAAGTTAGTGAGGCACAACCTCCCCTTCACAAAACCATGCTGTCCATTTATGAGTCCATTTGTTTCCAAATGGGTATAAATCCTGTCCCTGAGAATTCTCTCCAATAATTTAATGTGAGGCTCAGCGGCATATAGTTTCCAGGATTATCCCTGCTACGTTTCTTAAACAGCAGTACCACATTAGCTATGATCTCACTTGTAGCCAAAGAGGATACAAAGATGTCAGTCAAGGCCCCAGCAAATTCCTCCCTTGTTTCCCTCAGTATTCTGGGATAAATTCCATCTGGCCCAGGAAACTTATCCACCTTAATATCTTTTAAAAGACCCAATACCTCCTCATTTCCGATGTGAACATGATCCGACTGTCCACACACCCTACCCAAGAATCATCTTCCACAAAGTCTTAGAAAGTGTTGTGCAGGTCAAGGAGACACAGCCTGAGTGAGTGAGACACAGACAGAGTGAGAATGTGAAACTTGGTAATTTGGTGCAGTGAGGTAACCAGGAAAGCAGGGAGAGAACCTGAGAACATCTGAGACCCTCAGAAGGTAAGTGAGTGATTTTTACTCATTTTTACTTTTATTACCTTTTCAAATTGTGTGTGTGTGTGTGTGGGGAGGGGGGGGGGGGCAGGGGGGAACTGAAGTGACATCACAGAAAAGCTGTGACCTGAGTGGCTGGTTGGGAATCTACACTAAATTAAAAAAATTAAGCATTGGTAACTAATTAAACATAATTACTTAATTATAATTTAGAGGGGTATCTAAGCCAGAGTTCGGAGAGTACAATATTTAGCTTTCACATTTATAGTAGAAATCTAGTGCCAGGAAACAGATAGTTAACAGTAACTTAAATTAAAAAAAAAAAACTTTTAACTTTAATTCGCTAATTAATTGACGCAATGTTCTGACTGTGAGATGTGGCAGGTCCGGGAGGCTTCCAGCGTCCCGGATGGCTTCATCTGCAGAATGTGCACCCAACTGGAGCTCCTCACAGACCGCATGGTTCGGTTGGAGCAGCAATTGGATGCACTTAGGAGCATGCAGGTGGCGGAAAGCGTCATAGATCACAGTTATATAAATGTGGTCACACCCAAGGTGCAGACAGAGAAATGGGTGACCACCAGAAAGGGCAGGCAGTCAGTGCAGGAATCCCCTGTGGTTGTCCCCCTCTCGAACAGGTATACCCCTTTGGATACTGTCGGGGGGATAGCCTATCAGGGGAAAACAGCAGCAGCCAGAGCAGTGGCAGCACGGCTGGCTCTGATGTTCAGAAGGGAGGGTCAAAGCGTAGAAGAGCAATAGTAATAGGGGACTCTATAGTCAGGGGCACAGATAGGCGCTTCTGTGGACGTGAAAGAGACTCCAGGATGGTATGTTGCCTCCCTGGTGCCAGGGTCCAGGATGTCTCCGAACGGGTAGAGGGCATCCTGAAGGGGGAGGGTAAACAGGCAGAAGTCGTTGTACATATTGGTACTAACGGCATAGGCAGGAAGGGTCATGAGGTCCTGCAGCAGGAGTTCAGGGAGCTAGGGTTGTAATCTCGGGATTACTCCCTGTGCCACGTGCCAGTGAGGCTAGAAATAGGAAGAGAAGAGCAGCTAAACACGTGGCTAAACAGCTGGTGTAGGAGGGAGGGTTTTCGTTATCTGGACCACTGGGAACTCTTCCGGGGCAGGTGTGACCTATATAAGGACGGGTTGCATCTAAACTGGAGGCATAAATATCCTGGCCGCGAGGTTTGCTAGTGGCAATAGGTCAGAAGATGAGAGTAGTGAGGGAGAACTAGGGAATAGGGACAGTGTGGCTCTGAGGCAGAGCAGACAGGGAGAAGTTGCTGAACACAGCGGGTCTGGTGGCCTGAAGTGCATATGTTTTAATGCAAGAGGTATTACGGGTAAGGCAGATGAACTTAGAGCTTGGATTAGTACTTGGAACTATGATGTTGTTGCCATTACAGAGACCTGGTTGAGGGGAGGACAGGATTGGCAGCTAAACAATCCAGTATTTAGATGTTTCAGGTGGGATAGAGGGGAATGTAAAAGGGGTGGCGGAGTTGCGCTACTGGTTCGGGAGGATATCACAGCTGTACTACGGGAGGACACCTCAGAGGGCAGTGAGGCTACATGGGTAGAGATCAGGAATAAGAAGGGTGCAGTCACAATGTTGGGGGTTTACTACAGGCCTCCCAACAGCCAGTGGGAGATAGAGGAGCAGATAGGTAGACAGATTTTGGAAAAGAGTAAAAACAACAGGGTTGTGGTGATGGGAGACTTCAACTTCCCCAATATTGACTGGGACTCACTTAGTGCCAGGGGCTTAGACGGGGCAGAGTTTGTAAGGAGCATCCAGGGGGGCTTCTTAAAACAATACGTAGACAGTCCAACGAGGGAAGGGGTGGGACTGGACCTGGTATTGGGGAATGAGCCCGGCCAGGTGGGAGAAGTTTCAGTAGGGGAGCATTTCGGGAACAGTGACCACAATTCAGTAAGTTTTAAAGTGCTGGTGGACAAGGATAAGAGTGGTCCTAGGGTGAATGTGCAAAATTGGGGGAAGGCTAATTATAACAATATTAGGCGGGAACTGAAGAACCTAGATTGGGGGCGGATGTTTGAGGGCAAATCAACATCTGCCATGTGGGAGGCTTTCAAGTGTCAGTTGAAAGGAATTCAGGACCGGCATGTTCCTGTGAGGAAGAAGGATAAATGTGGCAATTTTCGGGAACCTTGGATAACGAGAGATATTGTAGGCCTCGTCAAAAAGAAAAAGGAGGCATTTGTCAGGGCTAAAAGGCTGGGAACAGACGAAGCCTGTGTGGAATATAAGGAAAATAGAAAGTGTGGTAGTATGTATTAGGGGTCATGTGGGACTGGAAGCCCGAATGTCATTGGCTGACAGATCCCGGGTCCTGGTTGGCCGTTGACCTCTAGCTCCGCCCTGAAGGCGGAGTATAAGAAGCCAGAGTCCTCCCCCGCAGGCCATTCTACTATCGAGCTGCGGGGGAACAGACCCGCTTAATAAAGCCTCATCGACTTCACTCTATTCGTCTCACGGAGTCTTTGTGTGCTACAATTTATTAAGCGTGCCTAAAAAGGACTATGGAGCTCAGGATCATCCCGGAATGCCTGAGGATCAGCCCCCACGCAGTGAACGCGGCAGCAGCCTTCAAGCACTGGCAGACTTGTTTCGGGGCGTATCTCAGAACGGCCACCGGCCGGGTCACAGAAGACCAAAAACTACAGGTCCTGCACTCGAGGTTAAGCACGGAGATTTTCTCCCTCATCGAAGACGCGGAGGATTTCCAGACGGCGTTCGCAGCACTGAAAAGTCTCTATGTCCGCCCAGTTAACCAAATCTACGCTCGCTACCAGCTCGCGACGAGACGGCAAGGTCCCGGAGAATCGATGGACGAATTCTACGCCGCGCTGCTGATTTTGGGACGAGCCTGCAGCTGCCCTTCGGTGAACGCAAATGAACACACAGACATGTTAATGCGCGATGCTTTTGTGGCAGGTATGAATTCCTCCCAAATCCGCCAAAGACTTCTAGAAAGAGAGTCGCTAGGACTCTCAGAGGCACGGGCCCTAGCAGCCTCCCTAGACGTGGCCGCGCGTAATACCCGCGCCTACGGCCCCGACCGCGCGGCAGCCCATTGGGCTCCGTACGCACCCGTCGCGACAAACCCGGGGGGGGCCCCCCGGACACCCCACAGGCTTGCGCAGTCCAAACGCCAAGTCGCACCGGGGGCGCCCGCTGCTATTTCTGCGGCCAGGCGAAACACCCCCGGCAGCGCTGCCCGGCCCGCGCAGCAATCTGCAAGAGCTGCGGGAAAAAGGGCCATTTCGCAGTTGTGTGCCGGTCCCGCGAGGTCGCCGCTGTCCCGGGAGAACAGGGAGCCCTGCAAGCCGTTTACGCTCCCAACCCCCCCCCAGCGCCCCATGTACGACCCGCAGGCGCAGCCGCTCTGGGTCCCGACCACCGCGGTCCCGGGAGAACAGGGAGCCCTGCACGCCGCTTACGCTCCCCAACCCCCCCGCCCCCCGTCCCCACGTATGACCCGCCGGCGCTTCCAATTTGGGTCCCGACCACCGCTGTCCACAGAGATGAGGGAGCCCCGCGCGGTCCTAATGCTCCCTAACCCCCCCAGCGCCCCATGTGCGACCCGCAGACGCCGCCATTTTGGGTCCCGGCCACCACGAGGGGAGGAAGGGCGCCACCATCTTGGACCACCCCAGACCTGTACGACGCGTGGGGGCGGCCATTTTGTCCACCCCGCCGCCATCTTGCGACCCCCCAGCCATGTGCGATGTATGGGGGCAGCCATTTTGTTCATCCCCGACGCCATCTTGGATGGCAACAACGGACCCCAGTGTCGACGGCTCCACGGGGTTCGAGGAAGACGCTCCACTACTACAACCACGTCTCGCTTCAATAACGCTCGATCAAGCTCGGCCCCGGACACTCCAGACGACGACGACAACGGTGCTAATAAACGGCCACGAGACACCATGCCTAGTCGACTCCGGGAGCACAGAGAGCTTTATCCACCCCGACACGGTAAGACGCTGTTCCTTGACCACCTATCCCAGCGCACAAAAGATTTCCCGAGCTGCAGGATCCCACTCCGTACAGATCCAAGGTTTCTGCATAGTTACCCTAACGGTGCAGGGGAGGGAGTTCAAAAACTACAAACTACACGTCCTTCCCCAACTCTGCGCCCCCACATTACTGGGATTAGATTTCCAGTGCAATCTACAGAGCCTTACGTTCAAATTCGGCGGCCCAATACCCCCACTCACTATCTGCGGCCTCGCAACCCTCAAGGTGCAACCCCCGTCCTTGTTTGCGAACCTCACCCCGGATTGGAAACCCGTCGCCACTAGGAGCAGACGGTACAGCGCCCAGGACCGGACCTTCATTCGCTCCGAAGTCCAGCGGCTACTAAAGGAAGGCATAATCCAGGCCAGCAATAGTCCCTGGAGAGCACAGGTGGTAGTAGTAAAGACAGGGGAGAAGCAAAGGATGGTCATAGACTATAGCCAGACCATCAACGGGTACACACAACTAGACGCGTACCCTCTCCCCCGCATATCCGACATGGTCAATCGGATTGCCCAATATAAAGTCTTCTCCACCGTGGACCTCAAGTCCGCCTACCATCAGCTCCCCATCCGCCCAAGTGACCGCAAGTACACAGCCTTCGAGGCAGACGGGCGATTATACCATTTCCTAAGGGTCCCATTTGGCGTCACAAACGGGGTCTCGGTCTTCCAACGGGAGATGGACCGAATGGTTGATCAACATGGGTTGCGGGCCACGTTCCCGTATCTCGACAATGTAACCATCTGCGGCCACGACCAACAGGACCACGACGCCAACCTCCAAAAATTCCTCCAGACCGCCAAAGCCTTGAACCTCACGTACAACGAGGACAAGTGCGTTTTTAGCACCAACCGGCTAGCCATTCTGGGCTACGTAGTGCGCAATGGGATAATAGGCCCCGACCCCGAACGTATGCGCGCCCTCATGGAATTTCCCCTCCCGCACTGCTCAAAAGCCCTGAAACGCTGCCTGGGGGTTTTTTCATACTACGCCCAGTGGGTCCCCCAGTACGCAGACAAGGCCCGCCCCCTAATACAGACCACGACCTTCCCTCTGTCGACAGAGGCTTGCCAGGCCTTCAGCCGCATCAAAGCGGATATCGCAAAGGCCACGATGCGTGCCATCGACGAGTCCCTTCGCTTCCAGGTCGAGAGCGACGCCTCCGACGTAGCCCTAGCGGCCACCCTTAACCAAGCGGGCAGACCCGTGGCCTTTTTCTCTCGAACCCTCCACGCTTCAGAAATCCGCCACTCCTCAGTGGAAAAGGAAGCTCAAGCCATAGTGGAAGCTGTGCGACATTGGAGGCATTACCTGGCCGGCAGGAGATTCACTCTCCTCACCGACCAACGGTCGGTAGCCTTCATGTTCGATAATGCACTGCGGGGCAAAATCAAAAACGACAAGATCTTAAGGTGGAGGATCGAGCTCTCCACCTTCAACTACGAGATCTTGTATCGTCCCGGAAAGCTGAACGAGCCGTCCGATGCCCTATCCCGCGGCACATGTGCCAATGCACAAATTAACCGCCTCCAAACCCTCCACGAGGACCTCTGCCACCCGGGGGTCACTCGGTTTTTCCACTTTATCAAGTCCCGCAATCTCCCATACTCTTTAGAGGAGGTCCGTACAGTCACAAGGGACTGCCACATCTGCGCGGAATGCAAACCGCATTTTTTCAGGCCGGATGGTGCGCACCTGATTAAGGCTTCCCGCCCCTTTGAACGCCTTAGTCTGGATTTCAAAGGGCCCCTCCCCTCCACCGACCGCAACACATACTTCCCTAATGTGGTGGACGAATACTCCCGCTTCCCATTCGCCATTCCCTGCTCTGACATGACCGCGGCCACAGTCATTAAAGCCCTGAACACCATCTTCACAATGTTCGGTTGCCCCGCATACGTCCACAGCGACAGGGGGTCCTCCTTCATGAGTGACGAGCTGCGCCAGTTCCTGCTCAGCAAGGGCATAGCCTCAAGCAGGACGACCAGCTACAACCCCCGGGGGAACGGGCAAGTAGAGAGGGAGAACGGCACGGTCTGGAAGACCGTCCTACTGGCCCTACGGTCCAGGGACCTCCCAGTTTCACGGTGGCAGGAGGTCCTCCCGGACGCTCTCCACTCCATCCGGTCGCTATTATGTACGAGCACTAATCAAACGCCTCATGAGCGTCTCCTTGTCTTCCCT
Organism: Scyliorhinus torazame; assembly: GCF_047496885.1. NCBI lineage: Eukaryota > Metazoa > Chordata > Chondrichthyes > Carcharhiniformes > Scyliorhinidae > Scyliorhinus > Scyliorhinus torazame. Next base: position 64,652 of record NW_027308773.1, read on the forward strand.
AGGAGGTCCTCCTCTGGAACGTCGCTGCTGACCTGGCTGGCGGCCCCAGGACCCATCTTGCTCCGAAAGCATGTGCGGGCACACAAGGCGGACCCGTTGGTCGAAAGGGTTCACGTCCTCCACGCGAACCCGCAGTACGCTTACGTGGAGTACCCCGACGGCCGACAGGACACGGTCTCCCTGCGGGATCTGGCGCCCGCCGGCAACAGACACACCCCCCCCCCGACACCATTCACCCAACCCCCCCCCTTCCTGCCACCGCCGCACCCCGCGACCGCCCCCTTCCCAGGAGGATCGGTTCCCCTCCCCTCAGGCCCGACCAAGAATAAAGCCCAAGCTGAAACCGTAAGGCTCCCGGAGACGACAACACCGGTACAAGCACCACCACCACCACCGGGGCCGAGGCGATCGACACGGACGACCAGACCACCCGACCGACTCGTGGCGTCGATCTAAATCAATATATGGACGTTTCACAAGAACATTTTGCTTTTCTCCCGATACCTTCTGTAAATAGTTGAAACAGGACAAAATTGTACATACTGTATTGCCATATGAATGTTTTTCTCCCAGGACCAGCCCTGTAAACCCTTACCACCATGCGAAGCATCACCCCGCCGGGTTCATTTTTGACAAGGGGTGAATGTGGTAGTATGTATTAGGGGTCATGTGGGACTGGAAGCCCTAATGTCATTGGCTGACAGATCCCGGGTCCTGGTTGGCCGTTGACCTCTAGCTCCGCCCTGAAGACGGAGTATAAGAAGCCAGAGTCCTCCCCCGCAGGCCATTCTACTATCGAGCTGCGGGGGAACAGACACGCTTAATAAAGCCTCATCGACGTCACTCTATTCGTCTCACGGAGTCTTTGTGCGCTACAGGAAGGAACTTAAGCAAGGAGTCAGGAGGGCTAGAAGGGGTCACGAAAAGTCATTGGCAAATAGGGTTAAGGAAAATCCCAAGGCTTTTTACACGTACATAAAAAGTAAGAGGGTAGCCAGGGAAAGGGTTGGCCCACTGAAGGATAGGCAAGGGAATCTATGTGTGGAGCCAGAGGAAATGGGCGAGGTACTAAATGAATACTTTGCATCAGTATTCACCAAAGAGAAGGAATTGGTAGATGTTGAGTCTGGAGAAGGGTGTGTAGATAGCCTGGTCACGTTGAGATCCAAAAAGACGAGGTGTTGGGCGTCTTAAAAAATATTAAGGTAGATAAATCCCCAGGGCCTGATGGGATCTACTCCAGAATACTGAAGCAGGTTGGAGAGGAAATTGCTGAGGCCTTGACAGAAATCTTTGGATCCTCACTGTCTTCAGGTGATGTCCCGGAGGACTGGAGACTAGCCAGTGTTGTTCCTCTGTTTATGAAGGGTAGCAAGGATAATCCAGGGAACTACAGGCCGGTGAGCCTTACTTCAGTGGTAGGGAAATTACTGGAGAGAATTCTTCGAGACAGGATCTACTCCCATTTGGAAGCAAATGGACGTATTAGTGAGAGGGAGCATGGTTTTGTGAAGGGGAGGTCGTGTCTCACTAACTTGATAAGAGTTTTTTGAGGAGGTCACAAAGATGATTGATGCAGGTAGGGCAGTGGATGTTGTCTATATGGACTTCAGTAAGGCCTTTGACAAGGTCCCTCATGGTAGACTAGTACAAAAGGTGAAGTCACACGGGATCAGGGGTGAGCTGGCAAGGTGGATACAGAACTGGCTAGGTCATAGAAGGCAGAGAGTAGCAATGGAAGGATGCTTTTCTAATTGGAGGGCTGTGACCAGTGGTGTTCCAGCAGGGATCAGTGCTGGGACCTTTGCTGCTTGTAGTATATATAAATGATTTGGAGGAAAATGTTACTGGTCTGATTAGTAAGTTTGCAGACGACACAAAGGTTAGTGGAATTGCAAATCGCGATGAGGACTGTCAGAGGATTTAGATTGTTTGGAGACTTGGGCGGAGAGATGGCAGATGGAGTTTAATCCGGACAAATGTGAGGTAATGCATTTTGGAAGGTCTAATGCAGGTAGGGAATATACAGTGAATGGTAGAACCCTCAAGAGTATTGAAAGTCAGAGAGATCTAGGTGTACAGGTCCACAGGTCACTGAAAGGGGCAACACAGGTGGAGAAGGTAGTCAAGAAGGCATACGGCATGCTTGCCTTCATTGGCCAGGGCATTGAGTATAAGAATTGGCAAGTCATGTTGCAGCTGTATAGAACCTTAGTTAGGCCACACTTGGAGTATAGTGTTCAATTCTGGTCGCCACACTACCAGAAGGATGTGGAGGCTTTAGAGAGGGTGCAGAAGAGATTTACCAGAATGTTGCCTGGTATGGAGGGCATTAGCTATGAGGAGCGGTTGAATAAACTCGGTTTGTTCTCACATGAACGGAGGAGGTTGAGGGGCGACCTAATAGAGGTCTACAAAATTGTGAGGGGCATAGACAGAGTGGATAGTCAGAGGCTTTTCCCCAGGGTAGAGGGGTCAATTACTAGGGGGCATAGGTTTAAGGTGAGAGGGGCAAGGTTTAGAGTAGATGTACGAGGCAACTTTTTTTACGCAGAGGGTAGTGGGTGCCTGGAACACGCTACCGGAGGAGGTGGTGGAAGCAGGGACGATAGTGACATTTAAGGGGCATCTTGACAAATACATGAATAGGATGGGAATAGAGGGATACGGACCCAGGAAGTGTAGAAGATTGTAGTTTAGTCGGGCAGCATGGTCGGCACGGGCTTGGAGGGCCGAATGGCCTGAACCTGTGCTGTACATTTCTTTGTTCTTAAAGTCCCTTTCTTTAGTGAACACTGATGCAAAGTATTCATTTAGTACCTCGCCCATTTCCTCTGGCCCCCCTCACTGTTCTTATGTGGTTCAATCCTTTTACTGGTGTGACAAGGCATGCCCTTCCTCCTCATCCTCCTCCAGTGCTGGGCCAAATTGAGGAGGATGTAGCAGACCACCACGATGTGGGTGACCCTCCTGGTCTCGTTCTGGATAGCCACTCCAGAGTGATCCAGGCACCTGAAGCGCATCTTCAGGACCCCGAAGCACCTTTCTGCTGTATGGGCATCATTGTAGCGGGTTTCCGCATTGATTTGTTGCCACCGTAAAGGCGTCATCAGCCACTGCCATAATGGGTAACGCCTGTCGCCCAGCAGCCGACCCCGCAGCAGGAGGGGTGCCCCTCGAACATGTCGGGGATCATGAAAGAGTCATGTGCACTGCCCGGGAATCGGGCGCAGACATGCATAATCCTCCCCTATACCACTGCGGTGCCAGGTGTGCCATCATCTGGCAGATGTGTTGTACTATCTCCCTGCTTATCCGCAGTCTCCGGTCTGGAAGGTCCTAAAAGGACATGCAGTCGTGGTACACGTGTGGCCTCATCCGGCGCCTCCTTGGCACCTCCTCCTTCTCCTCGGCCTGTCGGGCGTGCGGTCCTTCAGCCTGAGTGGCTGCCACCTGCCCCTCTGCTCGACTGCAGCTTCCGCCTCCTCTCTGAGCGCCCCCTCCCCTCGCTCATGCTGTCACAGTGCTGCATACAGGACTGCATGCAGGCTGTGGCCATTGCCACAGTGGCCAGCATCGCAGGTTGATGACCGAAAGCCATTATTTTCTGTAGGGGGGGGAGAGGCAAACATGCTATGATGGCGCATACACCCATGCCCAACCAGGTACCATGGGCTGCATGGTGACACCGGGTGTCACCCAACCATGCATGCCTCCAGTCCTGGCACCCGTCCCTGCTGCCAGGGGCACCCTTGGATGGCACTGCCCTCACTGGGGGCTGCCATCGGTGTGGCCCTGGGTTGACTCCTGGTGGGTGGCTGCCGGTTGGGTAGGGTGGTTGAGGAGGGGAACCATACGGAATTTGTCACTGCGTGCAGGGGCCGGGGTGGGTGGCCAGCAAGATGGCCTCTGTAATGGCGGTCGGATCCTGGGCACCGCCCCAGTCCTGTTTGGGGAGCTCCCCAGCTGCTCAACCTGTCCCCCCTCCCCCCCTGCAGAAAGCACAGCCGGTGTCCGAGTCAAAAGCCCAAAGTCACCCCACACCACTTCTTACCTCCTCTCTCTGCCGCTGCAGCCAGCACACCAGGTTCACAAATTTTTATAGCACATTAGAAACACGCCGTCGGGAATTCGGCCCATCCGAGGCGCTAAATCGCGCAGGCCCCAGAGAATCAGTCATCAGGACCGCTAATGATATGCCTACTATACTTTCAGTCCGCCCGGTGACGCCGTGATTTCGTCGTTTTTGGGGGGCCGGAGAATCCCTTTTTGGCATGAAACCGGAGTCAGGCTCGATTTCGGCGTCGGAAACTATTCTCTGCCCGATCACGTTTCAGCCTCAGCTAACGGAGAATCCAGCCCATGATATGCCCTTGTTCAAAATAATTTGGAACGTTAGCCCCAGCAATTACAGGTCAGTCAGTTTAAAATCAGTGGTGTGAAAACTTCAAGAAACAATTATTTGTGTTAGAATTATGAGTCACATGGAAAACTGTGGGTTGATTAGGAAGAGCTAGCATGGATTTCTAAAGGGAAATTGTGCTCATCTAACTTTCTGGAGTTTTTTTGAGGAGGTAGTAGAAAGGGTCGGTAAAGGAAATGCTGTTGATGTAGTGCACATGGATTTTCATAAGGCATTCAATGCCGTGCCACACAACACACTTGTGAGAAAAGTTATAGCTTGTAGAATAAATGGGACATTAGCAACATGATACAAAATTGATCTCAGTAATAGGGATGAGGGAGTAAAGTCAATGGATATTTTTTTTGACTGCAGGAAGGTTTGTAATGGTGTTCTGCAGGTGATCGCTTTCCCTCATATATATTAATAATCAAGCTTTGGTGTGCAGGGGTCAATTTCAAAGTTTGTGGATAACACAAAGTTTGAAAATATTGTAAACTGTGAAAAGGACAGTGTTGAACTTCAAAAGGACATGGGTAAGTTGGAGTAGGCAGATAGGAGGTAGATGAAGTTCAATGTAGAGAAGTGTGATGTGATGCATTTGGGTAGGAAAAACATGGAGAAACAATCTTAAAAAAAGGGTAAAATTCTAAAAGGGGTGCAGGAGCAAAGGGACCTGGATATATCTGTGCATAGGTTATTTAAGGTAGCAAGACAGGTGGAGAGAGCAGTAAATAAAACATATACTACTCTTAGCTTTATTAATAGAGGAATAGATTACAAAAGCAAGGATCTAATGCTGAACTTATAGGGGCTCGTTTAGCACAGTGGGCTAAACAGCTGGCTTGCAAGGCAGAACAATGCCAGCAGTGCGGGTTCAATTCCTGTACCGGCCTCCCCGAACAGGAGCTGGAATGTGGCGACTAGGGACTTTTCACAGTAACTTTATTGTAGCCTACTTGTGACAATAAGCGATTATTATTATTATTACTACAAGACACTAATTAGACCTCAGCTGGAATATTGTGTACAGTTTCACAGGGCAGCACTGTAGCACAGTGGGGGCAGCACTGTAGCATAGTGGTTAGCACAGTTGCTTCACAGCTCCAGGGTCCCAGGTTCAATTCCCGGTTGGTTCACTGTCTATGTGGAGTCTGCACGTTCTCCCGTATCTGCGTGCGTTTCCTCCAGGTGCTCCGGTTTCCTCCCACAGTCCAAAGATGTGCGGGTGAGGTGGATTGGCCATGCTAAATTGTTCTTAGTGTCCAAAAAGGTTAGGTGGGGTTACCAGGTTATGGGGATAGGGTGCAGGTGTGGGCTTGAGTAGGGTGCTCTTTCCAAGGGCTGGTGCAGACTCGATGGGCCGAATGGCCTCTTTCAACACTGTAAATTCTATGACGAGTTCTGGGTATCACAACATATAAAGAATGTGATTGGAGACTGCAAAAAGAATGGTTCCAGGGATGAGAAGCTTCACTTATGAACCTTGTTTCATTTTTGAAAGGTTGGGACTGGTCTCCTTGGAGAGAAGAACATTGAGGCGATTTGATAGAGTTGTTCCAAATCATGAGCATTCTGGACAGAGTAGATAAGGAGAAACTGTTCCTGCTTGTAAAAGGATCAAGAATGAGAGGGCACAGATATATTTTTAAAAAATATTTCTTTATTCTCCTCCTTTTATGCATTTTCTCCCCAATTTACACCCACCAACAATAAACAATAATCAGTAATAAATAATAATCAGTAACAAATATGTCAATCCCCATATCGATAACAACGATCCCATCCTCCCACCAAACCCAAAACATTCACCCACATATCTACATAAACAATTGACAATAAGGAACCATGGCCATTAACACCCATCGACCCCCTCCCTCCAACCCTCCCACCCACCCCCCCAACTAATGTTCGATGTTATCCAGTTCTTGAAAGTGCATAATGAAT
>NW_027308774.1:0-32500 GCF_047496885.1 Scyliorhinus torazame
GACGGAGGCAGAGAGATGGAGAGACGGAGGCAGAGAGAGAGAGAGAGAGAGAGAGACGGAGGCAGAGAGAGAGAGAGACGGAGGCAGAGAGACGGATGCAGAGAGATGGAGACGGAGGCTGAGAGAGAGAGAGACGGAGGCTGAGAGAGAGAGAGACGGAGGCAGAGAGAGAGAGAGAGACGGAGGCAGAGAGAGAGAGAGAGACGGAGGCAGAGAGAGAGAGAGACGGAGGCAGAGAGAGAGAGACGGAGGCAGAGAGAGTGAGACGGAGGCAGAGAGAGAGAGAGACGGAGGCAGAGAGAGAGAGACGGAGGCAGAGAGAGAGAGACGGAGGCAGAGAGAGAGAGACGGAGGCAGAGAGAGAGAGACGGAGGCAGACAGAGAGAGACGGAGGCAGAGAGAGAGAGACGGAGGCAGAGAGAGAGAGACGGAGGCAGAGAGAGAGAGACGGAGGCAGAGAGAGAGAGACGGAGGCAGAGAGAGAGAGACGGAGGCAGAGAGAGAGAGACGGAGGCAGAGAGAGAGAGACGGAGGCAGAGAGAGAGAGACGGAGGCAGAGAGAGAGAGAGACGGAGGCAGAGAGAGAGAGACGGAGGCAGAGAGAGAGAGACGGAGGCAGAGAGAGAGAGACGGAGGCAGAGAGAGAGACGGAGGCAGAGAGAGAGAGACGGAGGCAGAGAGAGAGAGAGACGGAGGCAGAGAGGTGGAGAGACGGAGGCAGAGAGATGGAGAGACGGAGGCTGAGAGAGAGAGACGGAGGCTGAGTGGGAGAGACGGAGGCAGAGAGAGAGAGACGGAGGCAGAGAGAGAGAGACGGAGGCAGAGAGAGAGAGACGGAGGCTGAGAGAGAGAGGCGGAGGCTGAGAGAGAGAGAGACGGAGGCTGAGAGAGAGAGACGGAGGCAGAGAGAGGGAGACGGAGGCAGAGAGAGAGAGACGGAGGCAGAGAGAGAGAGACGGAGGCAGAGAGAGAGAGACGGAGGCAGAGAGAGAGAGACGGAGGCAGAGAGAGAGAGACGGAGGCTGAGTGAGAGAGACGGAGGCAGAGAGAGAGAGACGGAGGCAGAGAGAGAGAGACGGAGGCAGAGAGAGAGAGACGGAGGCAGAGAGAGAGACGGAGGCTGAGAGAGAGAGAGAGAGAGACAGAGGCAGAGAGAGAGAGAGACGGAGGCAGAGAGAGAGAGACGGAGGCAGAGAGAGAGATGGAGGCAGAGAGAGAGATGGAGGCAGAGAGAGAGAGACGGAGGCAGAGAGAGAGAGACGGAGGCTGAGAGAGAGAGACGGAGGCTGAGAGAGAGAGACGGAGGCTGAGAGAGAGAGACGGAGGCTGAGTGAGAGAGACGGAGGCTGAGTGAGAGAGACGGAGGCAGAGAGAGAGAGACGGAGGCAGAGAGAGAGAGACGGAGGCAGAGAGAGAGAGACGGAGGCAGAGAGAGAGTGTGAGGGAGAGAGAGAGAGACGGAGGCAGAGAGAGAGAGACGGAGGCAGAGAGAGAGAGACGGAGGCAGAGAGAGAGAGACGGAGGCAGAGAGAGAGAGACGGAGGCAGAGAGAGAGACAGAGACGGAGGCAGAGAGAGAGACGGAGGCAGAGAGAGAGAGAGAGAGAGAGAGACGGAGGCAGAGAGATGGAGACGGAGGCTGAGAGAGCGAGAGACGGAGGCTGAGAGAGAGAGAGACGGAGGCAGAGAGAGAGAGAGACGGAGGCAGACGGAGAGAGAGACGGAGGCAGAGAGAGAGAGACGGAGGCAGAGAGAGAGAGAGAGACGGAGGCAGAGAGAGAGAGACGGAGGCAGAGAGAGAGAGACGGAGGCAGAGAGATGGAGACGGAGGTTGAGAGAGAGAGAGACGGAGGCTGAGAGAGAGAGAGACGGAGGCTGAGAGAGAGAGAGACGGAGGCAGAGGGAGAGAGAGACGGAGGCAGAGAGAGAGAGACGGAGGCAGAGAGAGAGAGAGAGACGGAGGCAGAGAGAGAGAGAAGGAGGCAGAGAGAGAGAGACGGAGGCAGAGAGAGAGAGACGGAGGCAGAGAGAGAGAGACGGCGGCAGAGAGAGAGAGACGGAGGCAGAGAGAGAGAGACGGAGGCAGAGAGAGAGAGACGGAGGCAGAGAGAGAGAGACGGAGGCAGAGAGAGAGAGACGGAGGCAGAGAGAGAGAGACGGAGGCAGAGAGAGAGAGACGGAGGCAGAGAGAGAGAGACGGAGGCAGAGAGAGAGAGACGGAGGCAGAGAGAGAGAGACGGAGGCAGAGAGAGAGAGACGGAGGCAGAGAGAGAGAGACGGAGGCAGAGAGAGAGAGAGAGACGGAGGCAGAGAGAGAGAGACGGAGGCAGAGAGAGAGAGACGGAGGCAGAGAGAGAGAGACGGAGGCAGAGAGAGAGAGACGGAGGCAGAGAGAGAGAGAGACGGAGGCAGAGAGAGAGAGAGACGGAGGCAGAGAGGTGGAGAGACGGAGGCAGAGAGATGGAGAGACGGAGGCTGAGAGAGAGAGACGGAGGCTGAGTGAGAGAGACGGAGGCAGAGAGAGAGAGAGACGGAGGCAGAGAGAGAGAGACGGAGGCAGAGAGAGAGAGACGGAGGCTGAGAGATAGAGACGGAGGCTGAGAGAGAGAGGCGGAGGCTGAGAGAGAGAGAGACGGAGGCTGAGAGAGAGAGACGGAGGCAGAGAGAGAGAGACGGAGGCAGAGAGAGAGAGAGACGGAGGCAGAGAGAGAGAGACGGAGGCAGAGAGAGAGAGACGGAGGCAGAGAGAGAGAGACGGAGGCAGAGAGAGAGAGACGGAGGCAGAGAGAGAGAGACGGAGGCAGAGAGAGAGAGACGGAGGCAGAGAGAGAGAGACGGAGGCAGAGAGAGAGAGACGGAGGCAGAGAGAGAGAGACGGAGGCAGAGAGAGAGAGACGGAGGCAGAGAGAGAGAGAGACGGAGGCAGAGCGAGAGAGACGGAGGCAGAGAGAGAGAGACGGAGGCAGAGAGAGAGAGACGGAGGCAGAGAGAGAGAGACGGAGGCAGAGAGAGAGAGACAGAGGCAGAGAGAGAGAGACGGAGGCTGAGTGAGAGAGACGGAGGCTGAGTGAGAGAGACGGAGGCTGAGTGAGAGAGACGGAGGCTGAGTGAGAGAGACGGAGGCAGAGAGAGAGAGACGGAGGCAGAGAGAGAGAGACGGAGGCAGAGAGAGAGAGACGGAGGCAGAGAGAGAGAGACGGAGGCAGAGAGAGAGAGACGGAGGCAGAGAGAGAGAGACGGAGGCAGAGAGAGAGACAGAGACGGAGGCAGAGAGAGAGACGGAGGCAGAGAGAGAGAGAGACGGAGGCAGACGGAGAGAGAGACGGAGGCAGACGGAGAGAGAGACGGAGGCAGAGAGAGAGAGACGGAGGCAGAGAGAGAGAGAGAGACGGAGGCAGAGAGAGAGAGAGAGACGGAGGCAGAGAGAGAGAGACGGAGGCAGAGAGAGAGAGACGGAGGCAGAGAGATGGAGACGGAGGTTGAGAGAGAGAGAGACGGAGGCTGAGAGAGAGAGAGACGGAGGCAGAGAGAGAGAGAGACGGAGGCAGAGGGAGAGAGAGACGGAGGCAGAGAGAGAGAGACGGAGGCAGAGAGAGAGAGAGAGACGGAGGCAGAGAGAGAGAGACGGAGGCAGAGAGAGAGAGACGGAGGCAGAGAGAGAGAGACGGCGGCAGAGAGAGAGAGACGGAGGCAGAGAGAGAGAGACGGAGGCAGAGAGAGAGAGACGGAGGCAGAGAGAGAGAGACGGAGGCAGAGAGAGAGAGACGGAGGCAGAGAGAGAGAGACGGAGGCAGAGAGAGAGAGACGGAGGCAGAGAGAGAGAGACGGAGGCAGAGAGAGAGAGACGGAGGCAGAGAGAGAGAGACGGAGGCAGAGAGAGAGAGACGGAGGCAGAGAGAGAGAGAGAGACGGAGGCAGAGAGAGAGAGACGGAGGCAGAGAGAGAGAGACGGAGGCAGAGAGAGAGAGACGGAGGCAGAGAGAGAGAGACGGAGGCAGAGAGAGAGAGAGACGGAGGCAGAGAGAGAGAGAGACGGAGGCAGAGAGGTGGAGAGACGGAGGCAGAGAGATGGAGAGACGGAGGCTGAGAGAGAGAGACGGAGGCTGAGTGAGAGAGACGGAGGCAGAGAGAGAGAGAGACGGAGGCAGAGAGAGAGAGACGGAGGCAGAGAGAGAGAGACGGAGGCTGAGAGATAGAGACGGAGGCTGAGAGATAGAGACGGAGGCTGAGAGAGAGAGGCGGAGGCTGAGAGAGAGAGAGACGGGGGCTGAGAGAGAGAGACGGAGGCAGAGAGAGAGAGACGGAGGCAGAGAGAGAGAGAGACGGAGGCAGAGAGAGAGAGACGGAGGCAGAGAGAGAGAGACGGAGGCAGAGAGAGAGAGACGGAGGCAGAGAGAGAGAGACGGAGGCAGAGAGAGAGAGACGGAGGCAGAGAGAGAGAGACGGAGGCAGAGAGAGAGAGACGGAGGCAGAGAGAGAGAGACGGAGGCAGAGAGAGAGAGACGGAGGCAGAGAGAGAGAGAGACGGAGGCAGAGCGAGAGAGACGGAGGCAGAGCGAGAGAGACGGAGGCAGAGAGAGAGAGACGGAGGCAGAGAGAGAGAGACGGAGGCAGAGAGAGAGAGAGAGACGGAGGCAGAGAGAGAGAGACGGAGGCAGAGAGAGAGAGACGGAGGCAGAGAGAGAGAGACGGAGGCAGAGAGAGAGAGACGGAGGCAGAGAGAGAGAGACGGAGGCAGAGAGAGAGAGACGGAGGCAGAGAGAGAGACGGAGGCTGAGAGAGAGACGGAGGCTGAGAGAGAGAGAGAGAGAGACAGAGGCAGAGAGAGAGAGAGAGACGGAGGCAGAGAGAGAGAGACGGAGGCAGAGAGAGAGATGGATGCAGAGAGAGAGAGACGGAGGCAGAGAGAGAGAGACGGAGGCAGAGAGAGAGAGAGACGGAGGCTGAGAGAGAGAGACGGAGGCTGAGAGAGAGAGACGGAGGCTGAGAGAGAGAGACGGAGGCTGAGTGAGAGAGACGGAGGCTGAGTGAGAGAGACGGAGGCTGAGTGAGAGAGACGGAGGCTGAGTGAGAGAGACGGAGGCTGAGTGAGAGAGACGGAGGCAGAGAGAGAGAGACGGAGGCAGAGAGAGAGTGTGAGGGAGAGAGAGAGAGACGGAGGCTGAGAGATGGAGAGCGGAGGCAGAGAGAGAGAGAGACGGAGGCAGATAGAGAGAGACGGAGGCAGAGAGAGAGAGACGGAGGCAGAGAGAGAGAGACAGAGGCAGAGAGAGAGAGACGGAGGCAGAGAGAGAGAGACGGAGGCAGAGAGAGAGAGACGGAGGCAGAGAGAGAGAGACGGAGGCAGAGAGAGAGAGACGGAGGCAGAGAGAGAGAGACGGAGGCAGAGAGAGAGAGACGGAGGCAGAGAGAGAGAGACGGAGACGGAGGCAGAGAGAGAGACAGAGACGGAGGCAGAGAGAGAGACGGAGGCAGAGAGATGGAGAGACGGAGGCAGAGAGAGAGAGAGAGAGACGGAGGCAGAGAGAGAGAGAGACGGAGGCAGAGAGACGGATGCAGAGAGATGGAGACGGAGGCTGAGAGAGAGAGAGACGGAGGCTGAGAGAGAGAGAGACGGAGGCAGAGAGAGAGAGACGGAGGCAGAGAGAGAGAGAGAGACGGAGGCAGAGAGAGAGAGACGGAGGCAGAGAGAGAGAGACGGAGGCAGAGAGAGAGAGACGGCGGCAGAGAGAGAGAGACGGAGGCAGAGAGAGAGAGACGGAGGCAGAGAGAGAGAGACGGAGGCAGAGAGAGAGAGACGGAGGCAGAGAGAGAGAGACGGAGGCAGAGAGAGAGAGACGGAGGCAGAGAGAGAGAGACGGAGGCAGAGAGAGAGAGACGGAGGCAGAGAGAGAGAGACGGAGGCAGAGAGAGAGAGACGGAGGCAGAGAGAGAGAGACGGAGGCAGAGAGAGAGAGACGGAGGCAGAGAGAGAGAGAGAGACGGAGGCAGAGAGAGAGAGACGGAGGCAGAGAGAGAGAGACGGAGGCAGAGAGAGAGAGACGGAGGCAGAGAGAGAGAGACGGAGGCAGAGAGAGAGAGAGACGGAGGCAGAGAGAGAGAGAGACGGAGGCAGAGAGGTGGAGAGACGGAGGCAGAGAGATGGAGAGACGGAGGCTGAGAGAGAGAGACGGAGGCTGAGTGAGAGAGACGGAGGCAGAGAGAGAGAGAGACGGAGGCAGAGAGAGAGAGACGGAGGCAGAGAGAGAGAGACGGAGGCTGAGAGATAGAGACGGAGGCTGAGAGAGAGAGGCGGAGGCTGAGAGAGAGAGAGACGGAGGCTGAGAGAGAGAGACGGAGGCAGAGAGAGAGAGACGGAGGCAGAGAGAGAGAGAGACGGAGGCAGAGAGAGAGAGACGGAGGCAGAGAGAGAGAGACGGAGGCAGAGAGAGAGAGACGGAGGCAGAGAGAGAGAGACGGAGGCAGAGAGAGAGAGACGGAGGCAGAGAGAGAGAGACGGAGGCAGAGAGAGAGAGACGGAGGCAGAGAGAGAGAGACGGAGGCAGAGAGAGAGAGACGGAGGCAGAGAGAGAGAGAGACGGAGGCAGAGCGAGAGAGACGGAGGCAGAGCGAGAGAGACGGAGGCAGAGAGAGAGAGACGGAGGCAGAGAGAGAGAGACGGAGGCAGAGAGAGAGAGAGAGACGGAGGCAGAGAGAGAGAGACGGAGGCAGAGAGAGAGAGACGGAGGCAGAGAGAGAGAGACGGAGGCAGAGAGAGAGAGACGGAGGCAGAGAGAGAGAGACGGAGGCAGAGAGAGAGAGACGGAGGCAGAGAGAGAGACGGAGGCTGAGAGAGAGACGGAGGCTGAGAGAGAGAGAGAGAGAGACAGAGGCAGAGAGAGAGAGAGAGACGGAGGCAGAGAGAGAGAGACGGAGGCAGAGAGAGAGATGGATGCAGAGAGAGAGAGACGGAGGCAGAGAGAGAGAGACGGAGGCAGAGAGAGAGAGAGACGGAGGCTGAGAGAGAGAGACGGAGGCTGAGAGAGAGAGACGGAGGCTGAGAGAGAGAGACGGAGGCTGAGTGAGAGAGACGGAGGCTGAGTGAGAGAGACGGAGGCTGAGTGAGAGAGACGGAGGCTGAGTGAGAGAGACGGAGGCTGAGTGAGAGAGACGGAGGCAGAGAGAGAGAGACGGAGGCAGAGAGAGAGTGTGAGGGAGAGAGAGAGAGACGGAGGCTGAGAGATGGAGAGCGGAGGCAGAGAGAGAGAGACGGAGGCAGAGAGAGAGAGACGGAGGCAGAGAGAGAGAGACAGAGGCAGAGAGAGAGAGACGGAGGCAGAGAGAGAGAGACGGAGGCAGAGAGAGAGAGACGGAGGCAGAGAGAGAGAGACGGAGGCAGAGAGAGAGAGACGGAGGCAGAGAGAGAGAGACGGAGGCAGAGAGAGAGAGACGGAGACGGAGGCAGAGAGAGAGACAGAGACGGAGGCAGAGAGAGAGACGGAGGCAGAGAGATGGAGAGACGGAGGCAGAGAGAGAGAGAGAGAGACGGAGGCAGAGAGAGAGAGAGACGGAGGCAGAGAGACGGATGCAGAGAGATGGAGACGGAGGCTGAGAGAGAGAGAGACGGAGGCTGAGAGAGAGAGAGACGGAGGCAGAGAGAGAGAGAGAGACGGAGGCAGAGAGAGAGAGAGAGACGGAGGCAGAGAGAGAGAGAGACGGAGGCAGAGAGAGAGAGACGGAGGCAGAGAGAGAGAGAGACGGAGGCAGAGAGAGAGAGACGGAGGCAGAGAGAGAGAGACGGAGGCAGAGAGAGAGAGACGGAGGCAGAGAGAGAGAGACGGAGGCAGAGAGAGAGAGACGGAGGCAGACAGAGAGAGACGGAGGCAGAGAGAGAGAGACGGAGGCAGAGAGAGAGAGACGGAGGCAGAGAGAGAGAGACGGAGGCAGAGAGAGAGAGACGGAGGCAGAGAGAGAGAGACGGAGGCAGAGAGAGAGAGACGGAGGCAGAGAGAGAGAGACGGAGGCAGAGAGAGAGAGACGGAGGCAGAGAGAGAGAGAGACGGAGGCAGAGAGAGGGAGACGGAGGCAGAGAGAGAGAGACGGAGGCAGAGAGAGAGACGGAGGCAGAGAGAGAGAGACGGAGGCAGAGAGAGAGAGAGACGGAGGCAGAGAGGTGGAGAGACGGAGGCAGAGAGATGGAGAGACGGAGGCTGAGAGAGAGAGACGGAGGCTGAGTGGGAGAGACGGAGGCTGAGTGGGAGAGACGGAGGCAGAGAGAGAGAGACGGAGGCAGAGAGAGAGAGACGGAGGCAGAGAGAGAGAGACGGAGGCTGAGAGAGAGAGGCGGAGGCTGAGAGAGAGAGAGACGGAGGCTGAGAGAGAGAGACGGAGGCAGAGAGAGAGAGACGGAGGCAGAGAGAGAGAGACGGAGGCAGAGAGAGAGAGACGGAGGCAGAGAGAGAGAGACGGAGGCAGAGAGAGAGAGACGGAGGCAGAGAGAGAGAGACGGAGGCAGAGAGAGAGAGACGGAGGCAGTGAGAGAGAGACGGAGGCAGAGAGAGAGAGAGACGGAGGCAGAGCGAGAGAGACGGAGGCAGAGAGAGAGAGAGACGGAGGCAGAGAGAGAGAGACGGAGGCAGAGAGAGAGAGACGGAGGCAGAGAGAGAGAGACGGAGGCAGAGAGAGAGAGACGGAGGCAGAGAGAGAGAGACGGAGGCAGAGAGAGAGAGACGGAGGCAGAGAGAGAGAGAGAGACGGAGGCAGAGAGAGAGAGAGACGGAGGCAGAGAGAGAGAGAGACGGAGGCAGAGAGAGAGAGAGACGGAGGCAGAGAGAGAGAGACGGAGGCAGAGAGAGAGAGACGGAGGCAGAGAGAGAGAGACGGAGGCAGAGAGAGAGAGACGGAGGCAGAGAGAGAGAGACGGAGGCAGAGAGAGAGAGACGGAGGCAGAGAGAGAGAGACGGAGGCAGAGAGAGAGAGACGGAGGCAGAGCGAGAGAGAAGGAGGCAGAGCGAGAGATACGGAGGCAGAGCGAGAGAGTGAGGGAGAGAGAGAGAGAGACGGAGGCAGAGAGAGAGAGAGAGAGACGGAGGCAGAGAGAGACGGAGGCAGAGACGGAGGCAGAGAGAGAGAGACGGAGGCAGAGAGAGAGAGACGGAGGCAGAGAGAGAGAGACGGAGGCAGAGAGAGAGATACGGAGGCAGAGAGAGAGAGACGGAGGCAGAGAGAGAGAGACGGAGGCAGAGAGAGAGAGAGACGGAGGCAGAGAGAGAGAGAGACGGAGGCAGAGAGAGAGAGAGACGGAGGCAGAGAGAGAGAGAGAGACGGAGGCAGAAAGAGAGAGAGAGACGGAGGCAGAGAGAGAGAGAGAGACGGAGGCAGAGAGAGAGAGAGACGGAGGCAGAGAGAGAGAGACGGAGGCAGAGAGAGAGAGACGGAGGCAGAGAGAGAGAGACGGAGGCAGAGAGAGAGAGACGGAGGCAGAGAGAGAGAGACGGAGGCAGAGAGAGAGAGACGGAGGCAGAGAGAGAGAGACGGAGGCAGAGAGAGAGAGACGGAGGCAGAGAGAGAGAGACGGAGGCAGAGAGAGAGAGAGACGGAGGTAGAGAGAGAGAGACGGAGGCAGAGAGAGAGAGAGACGGAGGCAGAGAGAGAGAGACGGAGGCAGAGAGAGAGAGACGGAGGCAGAGAGAGAGAGACGGAGGCGGAGAGAGAGAGAGACGGAGGCAGAGAGAGAGAGACGGAGGCAGAGAGAGAGAGAGACGGAGGCAGAGAGAGAGAGAGAGACGGAGGCAGAGAGAGAGAGAGAGACGGAGGCAGAGAGAGAGAGACGGAGGCAGAGAGAGAGAGAGACGGTGGCAGAGAGATGGAGAGACGGTGGCAGAGAGATGGAGAGACGGTGGCAGAGAGATGGAGAGACGGAGGCAGAGAGGTGGAGAGACGGAGGCAGAGAGATGGAGAGACGGAGGCTGAGAGAGAGAGACGGAGGCTGAGAGAGAGAGACGGAGGCTGAGTGAGAGAGACGGAGGCTGAGTGAGAGAGACGGAGGCAGAGAGAGAGAGACGGAGGCAGAGAGAGAGAGACGGAGGCTGAGAGAGAGAGACGGAGGCTGAGAGAGAGAGACGGAGGCTGAGAGAGAGACGGAGGCTGAGAGAGAGAGAGACGGAGGCAGAGAGAGAGAGACGGAGGCAGAGAGAGAGAGAGACGGAGGCAGAGAGAGAGAGACGGAGGCAGAGAGAGAGAGACGGAGGCAGAGAGAGAGAGACGGAGGCAGAGAGAGAGAGACGGAGGCAGAGAGAGAGAGACGGAGGCAGAGAGAGAGAGACGGAGGCAGAGAGAGAGAGAGAGACGGAGGCAGAGAGAGAGAGAGACGGAGGCAGAGCGAGAGAGACGGTGGCAGAGAGAGAGAGAGACGGAGGCAGAGAGAGAGAGACGGAGGCAGAGAGAGAGAGACGGAGGCAGAGAGAGAGAGAGACGGAGGCAGAGAGAGAGAGACGGAGGCAGAGAGAGAGAGACGGAGGCAGAGAGAGAGAGACGGAGGCAGAGAGAGAGAGACGGAGGCAGAGAGAGAGAGAGACGGAGGCAGAGCGATAGAGACGGAGGCAGAGCGAGAGAGACGGAGGCAGAGAGAGAGAGAGACGGAGGCAGAGAGATGGAGAGACGGAGGCAGAGAGAGAGAGAGAGAGAGAGAGACGGAGGCAGAGAGAGAGAGAGACGGAGGCAGAGAGACGGATGCAGAGAGATGGAGACGGAGGCTGAGAGAGAGAGAGACGGAGGCTGAGAGAGAGAGAGACGGAGGCAGAGAGAGAGAGAGAGACGGAGGCAGAGAGAGAGAGAGAGACGGAGGCAGAGAGAGAGAGAGAGACGGAGGCAGAGAGAGAGAGAGACGGAGGCAGAGAGAGAGAGAGACGGAGGCAGAGAGAGAGAGACGGAGGCAGAGAGAGAGAGACGGAGGCAGAGAGAGAGAGACGGAGGCAGAGAGAGAGAGACGGAGGCAGAGAGAGAGAGACGGAGGCAGACAGAGAGAGAAGGAGGCAGAGAGAGAGAGACGGAGGCAGAGAGAGAGAGAGACGGTGGCAGAGAGATGGAGAGACGGTGGCAGAGAGATGGAGAGACGGTGGCAGAGAGATGGAGAGACGGAGGCAGAGAGGTGGAGAGACGGAGGCAGAGAGATGGAGAGACGGAGGCTGAGAGAGAGAGACGGAGGCTGAGAGAGAGAGACGGAGGCAGAGAGAGAGAGACGGAGGCAGAGAGAGAGAGACGGAGGCTGAGAGAGAGAGACGGAGGCTGAGAGAGAGAGACGGAGGCTGAGAGAGAGAGAGACGGAGGCTGAGAGAGAGAGAGACGGAGGCAGAGAGAGAGAGACGGAGGCAGAGAGAGAGAGAGACGGAGGCAGAGAGAGAGAGACGGAGGCAGAGAGAGAGAGACGGAGGCAGAGAGAGAGAGACGGAGGCAGAGAGAGAGAGACGGAGGCAGAGAGAGAGAGACGGAGGCAGAGAGAGAGAGACGGAGGCAGAGAGAGAGAGAGAGAGAGAGAGACGGAGGCAGAGAGAGAGAGAGACGGAGGCAGAGAGACGGATGCAGAGAGATGGAGACGGAGGCTGAGAGAGAGAGAGACGGAGGCTGAGAGAGAGAGAGACGGAGGCAGAGAGAGAGAGAGAGACGGAGGCAGAGAGAGAGAGAGAGACGGAGGCAGAGAGAGAGAGAGAGACGGAGGCAGAGAGAGAGAGAGACGGAGGCAGAGAGAGAGAGAGACGGAGGCAGAGAGAGAGAGACGGAGGCAGAGAGAGAGAGACGGAGGCAGAGAGAGAGAGACGGAGGCAGAGAGAGAGACGGAGGCAGACAGAGAGAGAAGGAGGCAGAGAGAGAGAGACGGAGGCAGAGAGAGAGAGACGGAGGCAGAGAGAGAGAGACGGAGGCAGAGAGAGAGAGACGGAGGCAGAGAGAGAGAGAGACGGAGGCAGAGAGAGAGAGACGGAGGCAGAGAGAGAGAGACGGAGGCAGAGAGAGAGACGGAGGCAGAGAGAGAGAGACGGAGGCAGAGAGAGAGAGACGGAGGCAGAGAGAGAGAGAGACGGAGGCAGAGAGGTGGAGAGACGGAGGCAGAGAGATGGAGAGACGGAGGCTGAGAGAGAGAGACGGAGGCTGAGTGGGAGAGACGGAGGCAGAGAGAGAGAGACGGAGGCAGAGAGAGAGAGACGGAGGCAGAGAGAGAGAGACGGAGGCAGAGAGAGAGAGACGGAGGCAGAGAGAGAGAGACGGAGGCTGAGAGAGAGAGGCGGAGGCTGAGAGAGAGAGAGACGGAGGCTGAGAGAGAGAGACGGAGGCAGAGAGAGAGAGACGGAGGCAGAGAGAGAGAGACGGAGGCAGAGAGAGAGAGACGGAGGCAGAGAGAGAGAGACGGAGGCAGAGAGAGAGAGACGGAGGCAGAGAGAGAGAGACGGAGGCAGAGAGAGAGAGACGGAGGCAGAGAGAGACGGAGGCAGAGACGGAGGCAGAGAGAGAGAGACGGAGGCAGAGAGAGAGAGAGACGGAGGCAGAGAGAGAGAGACGGAGGCAGAGAGAGAGATACGGAGGCAGAGAGAGAGATACGGAGGCAGAGAGAGAGAGAGACGGAGGCAGAGAGAGAGAGAGACGGAGGCAGAGAGAGAGAGAGACGGAGGCAGAGAGAGAGAGAGACGGAGGCAGAGAGAGAGAGAGAGACGGAGGCAGAGACAGAGAGAGACGGAGGCAGAGAGAGAGAGACGGAGGCAGAGAGAGAGAGACGGAGGCAGAGAGAGAGAGACGGAGGCAGAGAGAGAGAGACGGAGGCAGAGAGAGAGAGACGGAGGCAGAGAGAGAGAGACGGAGGCAGAGAGAGAGAGACGGAGGCAGAGAGAGAGAGACGGAGGCAGAGAGAGAGAGAGACGGAGGTAGAGAGAGAGAGACGGAGGCAGAGAGAGAGAGAGACGGAGGCAGAGAGAGAGAGAGAGACGGAGGCAGAGAGAGAGAGACGGAGGCAGAGAGAGAGAGACGGAGGCGGAGAGAGAGAGAGACGGAGGCGGAGAGAGAGAGAGACGGAGGCAGAGAGAGAGAGACGGAGGCAGAGAGAGAGAGAGACGGAGGCAGAGAGAGAGAGAGAGAGACGGAGGCAGAGAGAGAGAGACGGAGACAGAGAGAGAGAGAGACGGTGGCAGAGAGATGGAGAGACGGAGGCAGAGAGGTGGAGAGACGGAGGCAGAGAGATGGAGAGACGGAGGCTGAGAGAGAGAGACGGAGGCTGAGAGAGAGAGACGGAGGCTGAGTGAGAGAGACGGAGGCAGAGAGAGAGAGACGGAGACAGAGAGAGAGAGACGGAGGCTGAGAGAGAGAGAGACGGAGGCAGAGAGAGAGAGACGGAGGCAGAGAGAGAGAGAGACGGAGGCAGAGAGAGAGAGAGACGGAGGCAGAGAGAGAGAGACGGAGGCAGAGAGAGAGAGACGGAGGCAGAGAGAGAGAGACGGAGGCAGAGAGAGAGAGACGGAGGCAGAGAGAGAGAGACGGAGGCAGAGAGAGAGAGAGACGGAGGCAGAGCGAGAGAGACGGTGGCAGAGAGAGAGAGAGACGGAGGCAGAGAGAGAGAGACGGAGGCAGAGAGAGAGAGACGGAGGCAGAGAGAGAGAGACGGAGGCAGAGAGAGAGAGACGGAGGCAGAGAGAGAGATACGGAGGCAGAGAGAGAGAGACGGAGGCAGAGAGAGAGAGAGACGGAGGCAGAGAGAGAGAGACGGAGGCAGAGAGAGAGAGACGGAGGCAGAGAGAGAGAGACGGAGGCAGAGAGAGAGAGACGGAGGCAGAGAGAGAGAGACGGAGGCAGAGAGAGAGAGACGGAGGCAGAGAGAGAGAGAGACGGAGGCAGAGCGAGAGAGACGGAGGCAGAGCGAGAGAGACGGAGGCAGAGAGAGAGAGACGGAGGCAGAGAGAGAGAGTGAGGGAGAGAGAGAGAGTGAGGGAGAGAGAGAGAGTGAGGGAGAGAGAGAGAGAGACGGAGGCAGAGAGAGAGAGAGAGAGAGAGAGACGGAGGCAGAGAGAGAGAGAGAGAGAGAGACGGAGGCAGAGAGAGAGAGACGGGGGCAGAGAGAGAGAGACGGAGGCAGAGAGAGAGAGACGGAGGCAGAGAGAGAGAGACGGAGGCTGAGTGAGAGAGACGGAGGCTGAGTGAGAGAGACGGAGGCTGAGTGAGAGAGACGGAGGCTGAGTGAGAGAGACGGAGGCTGAGTGAGAGAGACGGAGGCAGAGAGAGAGAGACGGAGGCAGAGAGAGAGTGTGAGGGAGAGAGAGAGAGACGGAGGCTGAGAGATGGAGAGCGGAGGCAGAGAGAGAGAGACGGAGGCAGAGAGAGAGAGACGGAGGCAGAGAGAGAGAGACGGAGGCAGAGAGAGAGAGACGGAGGCAGAGAGAGAGAGACGGAGGCAGAGAGAGAGAGACGGAGGCAGAGAGAGAGAGACGGAGGCAGAGAGAGAGAGACGGAGGCAGAGAGAGAGAGACGGAGGCAGAGAGAGAGAGACGGAGGCAGAGAGAGAGAGACGGAGGCAGAGAGAGAGAGACGGAGACAGAGAGAGAGAGACGGAGGCAGAGAGAGAGAGACGGAGGCAGAGAGAGAGACAGAGACGGAGGCAGAGAGAGAGACGGAGGCAGAGAGATGGAGAGACGGAGGCAGAGAGAGAGAGAGAGACGGAGGCAGAGAGAGAGAGAGACGGAGGCAGAGAGACGGATGCAGAGAGATGGAGACGGAGGCTGAGAGAGAGAGAGACGGAGGCTGAGAGAGACAGAGACGGAGGCAGAGAGAGAGAGAGAGACGGAGGCAGAGAGAGAGAGACGGAGGCAGAGAGAGAGAGAGAGACGGAGGCAGAGAGAGAGAGAGACGGAGGCAGAGAGAGAGAGACGGAGGCAGAGAGAGAGAGAGACGGAGGCAGAGAGAGAGAGACGGAGGCAGAGAGAGAGAGACGGAGGCAGAGAGAGAGAGACGGAGGCAGAGAGAGAGAGACGGAGGCAGACAGAGAGAGACGGAGGCAGAGAGAGAGAGACGGAGGCAGAGAGAGAGAGACGGAGGCAGAGAGAGAGACGGAGGCAGAGAGAGAGAGACGGAGGCAGAGAGAGAGAGACGGAGGCAGAGAGAGAGAGAGACAGAGGCAGAGAGAGAGAGAGACGGAGGCAGAGAGAGAGAGACGGAGGCAGAGAGAGAGACGGAGGCAGAGAGAGAGAGACGGAGGCAGAGAGAGAGAGAGACGGAGGCAGAGAGGTGGAGAGACGGAGGCAGAGAGATGGAGAGACGGAGGCTGAGAGAGAGAGACGGAGGCTGAGTGAGAGAGACGGAGGCAGAGAGAGAGAGACGGAGGCAGAGAGAGAGAGACGGAGGCAGAGAGAGAGAGACGGAGGCTGAGAGAGAGAGGCGGAGGCTGAGAGAGAGAGAGACGGAGGCTGAGAGAGAGAGACGGAGGCAGAGAGAGAGAGACGGAGGCAGAGAGAGAGAGACGGAGGCAGAGAGAGAGAGAGACGGAGGCAGAGAGAGAGAGAGACGGAGGCAGAGAGAGAGAGACGGAGGCAGAGAGAGAGAGACGGAGGCAGAGAGAGAGAGACGGAGGCAGAGAGAGAGAGACGGAGGCAGAGAGAGAGAGACGGAGGCAGAGAGAGAGAGACGGAGGCAGAGAGAGAGAGACGGAGGCAGAGAGAGAGATACGGAGGCAGAGAGAGAGAGACGGAGGCAGAGAGAGAGAGAGACGGAGGCAGAGAGAGAGAGAGACGGAGGCAGAGAGAGAGAGAGACGGAGGCAGAGAGAGAGAGAGACGGAGGCAGAGAGAGAGAGAGACGGAGGCAGAGAGAGAGAGAGACGGAGGCAGAGAGAGAGAGAGACGGAGGCAGAGACAGAGAGACGGAAGCAGAGAGAGAGAGAGACGGAGGCAGAGAGAGAGAGAGACGGAGGCAGAGAGAGAGAGACGGAGGCAGAGAGAGAGAGACGGAGGCAGAGAGAGAGAGACGGAGGCAGAGAGAGAGAGACGGAGGCAGAGAGAGAGAGACGGAGGCAGAGAGAGAGAGACGGAGGCAGAGCGAGAGAGACGGAGGCAGAGCGAGAGAGACGGAGGCAGAGCGAGAGAGACGGAGGCAGAGAGAGAGAGTGAGGGAGAGAGAGAGAGACGGAGGCAGAGAGAGAGAGAGAGAGAGACGGAGGCAGAGAGAGACGGAGGCAGAGACGGAGGCAGAGAGAGAGAGACGGAGGCAGAGAGAGAGAGACGGAGGCAGAGAGAGAGAGACGGAGGCAGAGAGAGAGAGACGGAGGCAGAGAGAGAGATACGGAGGCAGAGAGAGAGAGACGGAGGCAGAGAGAGAGAGAGACGGAGGCAGAGAGAGAGAGAGACGGAGGCAGAGAGAGAGAGAGACGGAGGCAGAGACAGAGAGACGGAGGCAGAGAGAGAGAGAGAGACGGAGGCAGAGAGAGAGAGACGGAGGCAGAGAGAGAGAGAGACGGAGGCAGAGAGAGAGAGACGGAGGCAGAGAGAGAGAGACGGAGGCAGAGAGAGAGAGACGGAGGCAGAGAGAGAGAGACGGAGGCAGAGAGAGAGAGACGGAGGCAGAGAGAGAGAGACGGAGGCAGAGAGAGAGAGACGGAGGCAGAGAGAGAGAGACGGAGGCAGAGAGAGAGAGACGGAGGCAGAGAGAGAGAGACGGAGGCTGAGTGAGAGAGACGGAGGCAGAGAGAGAGAGACGGAGGCAGAGAGAGAGAGAGAGACGGAGGCAGAGAGAGAGAGAGAGACGGAGGCAGAGAGAGAGAGACGGAGGCAGAGAGAGAGAGACGGAGGCAGAGAGAGAGAGACGGAGGCAGAGAGAGAGAGACGGAGGCAGAGAGAGAGAGACGGAGGCAGAGAGAGAGACAGAGACGGAGGCAGAGAGAGAGACGGAGGCAGAGAGAGAGAGAGACGGAGGCAGACGGAGAGAGAGACGGAGGCAGAGAGAGAGAGACGGAGGCAGAGAGAGAGAGAGAGACGGAGGCAGAGAGAGAGAGAGAGACGGAGGCAGAGAGAGAGAGACGGAGGCAGAGAGAGAGAGACGGAGGCAGAGAGATGGAGACGGAGGTTGAGAGAGAGAGAGACGGAGGCTGAGAGAGAGAGAGACGGAGGCAGAGAGAGAGAGAGACGGAGGCAGAGGGAGAGAGAGACGGAGGCAGAGAGAGAGAGACGGAGGCAGAGAGAGAGAGAGAGACGGAGGCAGAGAGAGAGAGACGGAGGCAGAGAGAGAGAGACGGAGGCAGAGAGAGAGAGACGGCGGCAGAGAGAGAGAGACGGAGGCCGAGAGAGAGAGACGGAGGCAGAGAGAGAGACGGAGGCAGAGAGAGAGAGACGGAGGCAGAGAGAGAGAGACGGAGGCAGAGAGAGAGAGACGGAGGCAGAGAGAGAGAGACGGAGGCAGAGAGAGAGAGACGGAGGCAGAGAGAGAGAGACGGAGGCAGAGAGAGAGAGACGGA
The DNA here is from genome assembly GCF_047496885.1 of Scyliorhinus torazame. Taxonomy (NCBI): domain Eukaryota; kingdom Metazoa; phylum Chordata; class Chondrichthyes; order Carcharhiniformes; family Scyliorhinidae; genus Scyliorhinus; species Scyliorhinus torazame. The sequence continues at coordinate 17,454 of NW_027308774.1, forward strand.
GGCAGAGAGAGAGAGAGAGACGGAGGCAGAGAGAGAGAGACGGAGGCAGAGAGAGAGAGACGGAGGCAGAGAGAGAGAGACGGAGGCAGAGAGAGAGAGACGGAGGCAGAGAGAGAGAGAGACGGAGGCAGAGAGAGAGAGAGACGGAGGCAGAGAGGTGGAGAGACGGAGGCAGAGAGATGGAGAGACGGAGGCTGAGAGAGAGAGACGGAGGCTGAGTGAGAGAGACGGAGGCAGAGAGAGAGAGAGACGGAGGCAGAGAGAGAGAGACGGAGGCAGAGAGAGAGAGACGGAGGCTGAGAGAGAGAGGCGGAGGCTGAGAGAGAGAGGCGGAGGCTGAGAGAGAGAGAGACGGAGGTTGAGAGAGAGAGACGGAGGCAGAGAGAGAGAGACGGAGGCAGAGAGAGAGAGAGACGGAGGCAGAGAGAGAGAGACGGAGGCAGAGAGAGAGAGACGGAGGCAGAGAGAGAGAGACGGAGGCAGAGAGAGAGAGACGGAGGCAGAGAGAGAGAGACGGAGGCAGAGAGAGAGAGACGGAGGCAGAGAGAGAGAGACGGAGGCAGAGAGAGAGAGACGGAGGCAGAGAGAGAGAGACGGAGGCAGAGAGAGAGAGAGACGGAGGCAGAGCGAGAGAGACGGAGGCAGAGAGAGAGAGACGGAGGCAGAGAGAGAGAGACGGAGGCAGAGAGAGAGAGACGGAGGCAGAGAGAGAGAGAGAGACGGAGGCAGAGAGAGAGAGACGGAGGCAGAGAGAGAGACGGAGGCAGAGAGAGAGAGACGGAGGCAGAGAGAGAGAGACGGAGGCAGAGAGAGAGACGGAGGCTGAGAGAGAGACGGAGGCTGAGAGAGAGAGAGAGAGAGACAGAGGCAGAGAGAGAGAGAGAGACGGAGGCAGAGAGAGAGAGACGGAGGCAGAGAGAGAGATGGATGCAGAGAGAGAGAGACGGAGGCAGAGAGAGAGAGACGGAGGCAGAGAGAGAGAGAGACGGAGGCTGAGAGAGAGAGACGGAGGCTGAGAGAGAGAGACGGAGGCTGAGAGAGAGAGACGGAGGCTGAGTGAGAGAGACGGAGGCTGAGTGAGAGAGACTGAGGCTGAGTGAGAGAGACGGAGGCTGAGTGAGAGAGACGGAGGCTGAGTGAGAGAGACGGAGGCAGAGAGAGAGAGACGGAGGCAGAGAGAGAGTGTGAGGGAGAGAGAGAGAGACGGAGGCTGAGAGATGGAGAGCGGAGGCAGAGAGAGAGAGAGACGGAGGCAGAGAGAGAGAGACGGAGGCAGAGAGAGAGAGACGGAGGCAGAGAGAGAGAGACAGAGGCAGAGAGAGAGAGACGGAGGCAGAGAGAGAGAGACGGAGGCAGAGAGAGAGAGACGGAGGCAGAGAGAGAGAGACGGAGGCAGAGAGAGAGAGACGGAGGCAGAGAGAGAGAGACGGAGGCAGAGAGAGAGAGACGGAGGCAGAGAGAGAGAGACGGAGACGGAGGCAGAGAGAGAGACAGAGACGGAGGCAGAGAGAGAGACGGAGGCAGAAAGATGGAGAGACGGAGGCAGAGAGAGAGAGAGAGAGACAGAGGCAGAGAGAGAGAGAGACGGAGGCAGAGAGACGGATGCAGAGAGATGGAGACGGAGGCTGAGAGAGAGAGAGACGGAGGCTGAGAGAGAGAGAGACGGAGGCAGAGAGAGAGAGAGAGACGGAGGCAGAGAGAGAGAGAGAGACGGAGGCAGAGAGAGAGAGAGACGGAGGCAGAGAGAGACGGAGGCAGAGAGAGAGAGAGACGGAGGCAGAGAGAGAGAGACGGAGGCAGAGAGAGAGAGACGGAGGCAGAGAGAGAGAGACGGAGGCAGAGAGAGAGAGACGGAGGCAGAGAGAGAGAGACGGAGGCAGACAGAGAGAGACGGAGGCAGAGAGAGAGAGACGGAGGCAGAGAGAGAGAGACGGAGGCAGAGAGAGAGAGAGACGGAGGCAGAGAGAGAGAGACGGAGGCAGAGAGAGAGAGACGGAGGCAGAGAGAGAGACGGAGGCAGAGAGAGAGAGACAGAGGCAGAGAGAGAGAGAGACGGAGGCAGAGAGGTGGAGAGACGGAGGCAGAGAGATGGAGAGACGGAGGCAGAGAGAGAGAGACGGAGGCAGAGAGAGAGAGAGACGGAGGCTGAGTGGGAGAGACGGAGGCTGAGTGGGAGAGACGGAGGCAGAGAGAGAGAGACGGAGGCAGAGAGAGAGAGACGGAGGCAGAGAGAGAGAGACGGAGGCTGAGAGAGAGAGGCGGAGGCTGAGAGAGAGAGAGACGGAGGCTGAGAGAGAGAGACGGAGGCAGAGAGAGAGAGACGGAGGCAGAGAGAGAGAGACGGAGGCAGAGAGAGAGAGACGGAGGCAGAGAGAGAGAGACGGAGGCAGAGAGAGAGAGACGGAGGCAGTGAGAGAGAGACGGAGGCAGAGAGAGAGAGAGACGGAGGCAGAGCGAGAGAGACGGAGGCAGAGAGAGAGAGACGGAGGCTGAGAGAGAGAGACGGAGGCTGAGTGAGAGAGACGGAGGCTGAGTGAGAGAGACGGAGGCTGAGTGAGAGAGACGGAGGCTGAGTGAGAGAGACGGAGGCTGAGTGAGAGAGACGGAGGCAGAGAGAGAGAGACGGAGGCAGAGAGAGAGTGTGAGGGAGAGAGAGAGAGACGGAGGCTGAGAGATGGAGAGCGGAGGCAGAGAGAGAGAGAGACGGAGGCAGAGAGAGAGAGACGGAGGCAGAGAGAGAGAGACGGAGGCAGTGAGAGAGAGACGGAGGCAGAGAGAGAGAGAGACGGAGGCAGAGCGAGAGAGACGGAGGCAGAGAGAGAGAGAGACGGAGGCAGAGAGAGAGAGACGGAGGCAGAGAGAGAGAGACGGAGGCAGAGAGAGAGAGACGGAGGCAGAGAGAGAGAGACGGAGGCAGAGAGAGAGAGAGACGGAGGCAGAGAGAGAGAGAGACGGAGGCAGAGAGAGAGAGAGACGGAGGCAGAAAGAGAGAGAGACGGAGGCAGAGAGAGAGAGAGACGGAGGCAGAGAGAGAGAGACGGAGGCAGAGAGAGAGAGACGGAGGCAGAGAGAGAGAGACGGAGGCAGAGAGAGAGAGACGGAGGCAGAGAGAGAGAGACGGAGGCAGAGAGAGAGAGACGGAGGCAGAGAGAGAGAGACGGAGGCAGAGAGAGAGAGACGGAGGCAGAGAGAGAGAGACGGAGGCAGAGCGAGAGAGAAGGAGGCAGAGCGAGAGATACGGAGGCAGAGCGAGAGAGTGAGGGAGAGAGAGAGAGAGACGGAGGCAGAGAGAGAGAGAGAGAGACGGAGGCAGAGAGAGACGGAGGCAGAGACGGAGGCAGAGAGAGAGAGACGGAGGCAGAGAGAGAGAGACGGAGGCAGAGAGAGAGAGACGGAGGCAGAGAGAGAGATACGGAGGCAGAGAGAGAGAGACGGAGGCAGAGAGAGAGAGAGACGGAGGCAGAGAGAGAGAGAGACGGAGGCAGAGAGAGAGAGAGACGGAGGCAGAGAGAGAGAGAGACGGAGGCAGAGAGAGAGAGAGACGGAGGCAGAGAGAGAGAGACGGAGGCTGAGTGAGAGAGACGGAGGCAGAGAGAGAGAGACGGAGGCAGAGAGAGAGAGAGAGACGGAGGCAGAGAGAGAGAGAGAGACGGAGGCAGAGAGAGAGAGACGGAGGCAGAGAGAGAGAGACGGAGGCAGAGAGAGAGAGACGGAGGCAGAGAGAGAGAGACGGAGGCAGAGAGAGAGAGACGGAGGCAGAGAGAGAGACAGAGACGGAGGCAGAGAGAGAGACGGAGGCAGAGAGAGAGAGAGACGGAGGCAGACGGAGAGAGAGACGGAGGCAGAGAGAGAGAGACGGAGGCAGAGAGAGAGAGAGAGACGGAGGCAGAGAGAGAGAGAGAGACGGAGGCAGAGAGAGAGAGACGGAGGCAGAGAGAGAGAGACGGAGGCAGAGAGATGGAGACGGAGGTTGAGAGAGAGAGAGACGGAGGCTGAGAGAGAGAGAGACGGAGGCAGAGAGAGAGAGAGACGGAGGCAGAGGGAGAGAGAGACGGAGGCAGAGAGAGAGAGACGGAGGCAGAGAGAGAGAGAGAGAGACGGAGGCAGAGAGAGAGAGACGGAGGCAGAGAGAGAGAGACGGAGGCAGAGAGAGAGAGACGGCGGCAGAGAGAGAGAGACGGAGGCCGAGAGAGAGAGACGGAGGCAGAGAGAGAGACAGAGACGGAGGCAGAGAGAGAGACGGAGGCAGAGAGAGAGAGAGACGGAGGCAGACGGAGAGAGAGACGGAGGCAGAGAGAGAGAGACGGAGGCAGAGAGAGAGAGAGAGACGGAGGCAGAGAGAGAGAGAGAGACGGAGGCAGAGAGAGAGAGACGGAGGCAGAGAGAGAGAGACGGAGGCAGAGAGATGGAGACGGAGGTTGAGAGAGAGAGAGACGGAGGCTGAGAGAGAGAGAGACGGAGGCAGAGAGAGAGAGAGACGGAGGCAGAGGGAGAGAGAGACGGAGGCAGAGAGAGAGAGACGGAGGCAGAGAGAGAGAGAGAGACGGAGGCAGAGAGAGAGAGACGGAGGCAGAGAGAGAGAGACGGAGGCAGAGAGAGAGAGACGGCGGCAGAGAGAGAGAGACGGAGGCCGAGAGAGAGAGACGGAGGCAGAGAGAGAGACGGAGGCAGAGAGAGAGAGACGGAGGCAGAGAGAGAGAGACGGAGGCAGAGAGAGAGAGACGGAGGCAGAGAGAGAGAGACGGAGGCAGAGAGAGAGAGACGGAGGCAGAGAGAGAGAGACGGAGGCAGAGAGAGAGAGACGGAGGCAGAGAGAGAGAGAGAGACGGAGGCAGAGAGAGAGAGACGGAGGCAGAGAGAGAGAGACGGAGGCAGAGAGAGAGAGACGGAGGCAGAGAGAGAGAGACGGAGGCAGAGAGAGAGAGAGACGGAGGCAGAGAGAGAGAGAGACGGAGGCAGAGAGGTGGAGAGACGGAGGCAGAGAGATGGAGAGACGGAGGCTGAGAGAGAGAGACGGAGGCTGAGTGAGAGAGACGGAGGCAGAGAGAGAGAGAGACGGAGGCAGAGAGAGAGAGACGGAGGCAGAGAGAGAGAGACGGAGGCTGAGAGAGAGAGGCGGAGGCTGAGAGAGAGAGGCGGAGGCTGAGAGAGAGAGAGACGGAGGTTGAGAGAGAGAGACGGAGGCAGAGAGAGAGAGACGGAGGCAGAGAGAGAGAGAGACGGAGGCAGAGAGAGAGAGACGGAGGCAGAGAGAGAGAGACGGAGGCAGAGAGAGAGAGACGGAGGCAGAGAGAGAGAGACGGAGGCAGAGAGAGAGAGACGGAGGCAGAGAGAGAGAGACGGAGGCAGAGAGAGAGAGACGGAGGCAGAGAGAGAGAGACGGAGGCAGAGAGAGAGAGACGGAGGCAGAGAGAGAGAGAGACGGAGGCAGAGCGAGAGAGACGGAGGCAGAGAGAGAGAGACGGAGGCAGAGAGAGAGAGACGGAGGCAGAGAGAGAGAGACGGAGGCAGAGAGAGAGAGAGAGACGGAGGCAGAGAGAGAGAGACGGAGGCAGAGAGAGAGACGGAGGCAGAGAGAGAGAGACGGAGGCAGAGAGAGAGAGACGGAGGCAGAGAGAGAGACGGAGGCTGAGAGAGAGACGGAGGCTGAGAGAGAGAGAGAGAGAGACAGAGGCAGAGAGAGAGAGAGAGACGGAGGCAGAGAGAGAGAGACGGAGGCAGAGAGAGAGATGGATGCAGAGAGAGAGAGACGGAGGCAGAGAGAGAGAGACGGAGGCAGAGAGAGAGAGAGACGGAGGCTGAGAGAGAGAGACGGAGGCTGAGAGAGAGAGACGGAGGCTGAGAGAGAGAGACGGAGGCTGAGTGAGAGAGACGGAGGCTGAGTGAGAGAGACTGAGGCTGAGTGAGAGAGACGGAGGCTGAGTGAGAGAGACGGAGGCTGAGTGAGAGAGACGGAGGCAGAGAGAGAGAGACGGAGGCAGAGAGAGAGTGTGAGGGAGAGAGAGAGAGACGGAGGCTGAGAGATGGAGAGCGGAGGCAGAGAGAGAGAGAGACGGAGGCAGAGAGAGAGAGACGGAGGCAGAGAGAGAGAGACGGAGGCAGAGAGAGAGAGACAGAGGCAGAGAGAGAGAGACGGAGGCAGAGAGAGAGAGACGGAGGCAGAGAGAGAGAGACGGAGGCAGAGAGAGAGAGACGGAGGCAGAGAGAGAGAGACGGAGGCAGAGAGAGAGAGACGGAGGCAGAGAGAGAGAGACGGAGGCAGAGAGAGAGAGACGGAGACGGAGGCAGAGAGAGAGACAGAGACGGAGGCAGAGAGAGAGACGGAGGCAGAAAGATGGAGAGACGGAGGCAGAGAGAGAGAGAGAGAGACAGAGGCAGAGAGAGAGAGAGACGGAGGCAGAGAGACGGATGCAGAGAGATGGAGACGGAGGCTGAGAGAGAGAGAGACGGAGGCTGAGAGAGAGAGAGACGGAGGCAGAGAGAGAGAGAGAGACGGAGGCAGAGAGAGAGAGAGAGACGGAGGCAGAGAGAGAGAGAGACGGAGGCAGAGAGAGACGGAGGCAGAGAGAGAGAGAGACGGAGGCAGAGAGAGAGAGACGGAGGCAGAGAGAGAGAGACGGAGGCAGAGAGAGAGAGACGGAGGCAGAGAGAGAGAGACGGAGGCAGAGAGAGAGAGACGGAGGCAGACAGAGAGAGACGGAGGCAGAGAGAGAGAGACGGAGGCAGAGAGAGAGAGACGGAGGCAGAGAGAGAGAGAGACGGAGGCAGAGAGAGAGAGACGGAGGCAGAGAGAGAGAGACGGAGGCAGAGAGAGAGACGGAGGCAGAGAGAGAGAGACAGAGGCAGAGAGAGAGAGAGACGGAGGCAGAGAGGTGGAGAGACGGAGGCAGAGAGATGGAGAGACGGAGGCAGAGAGAGAGAGACGGAGGCAGAGAGAGAGAGAGACGGAGGCTGAGTGGGAGAGACGGAGGCTGAGTGGGAGAGACGGAGGCAGAGAGAGAGAGACGGAGGCAGAGAGAGAGAGACGGAGGCAGAGAGAGAGAGACGGAGGCTGAGAGAGAGAGGCGGAGGCTGAGAGAGAGAGAGACGGAGGCTGAGAGAGAGAGACGGAGGCAGAGAGAGAGAGACGGAGGCAGAGAGAGAGAGACGGAGGCAGAGAGAGAGAGACGGAGGCAGAGAGAGAGAGACGGAGGCAGAGAGAGAGAGACGGAGGCAGTGAGAGAGAGACGGAGGCAGAGAGAGAGAGAGACGGAGGCAGAGCGAGAGAGACGGAGGCAGAGAGAGAGAGACGGAGGCTGAGAGAGAGAGACGGAGGCTGAGTGAGAGAGACGGAGGCTGAGTGAGAGAGACGGAGGCTGAGTGAGAGAGACGGAGGCTGAGTGAGAGAGACGGAGGCTGAGTGAGAGAGACGGAGGCAGAGAGAGAGAGACGGAGGCAGAGAGAGAGTGTGAGGGAGAGAGAGAGAGACGGAGGCTGAGAGATGGAGAGCGGAGGCAGAGAGAGAGAGAGACGGAGGCAGAGAGAGAGAGACGGAGGCAGAGAGAGAGAGACGGAGGCAGTGAGAGAGAGACGGAGGCAGAGAGAGAGAGAGACGGAGGCAGAGCGAGAGAGACGGAGGCAGAGAGAGAGAGAGACGGAGGCAGAGAGAGAGAGACGGAGGCAGAGAGAGAGAGACGGAGGCAGAGAGAGAGAGACGGAGGCAGAGAGAGAGAGACGGAGGCAGAGAGAGAGAGAGACGGAGGCAGAGAGAGAGAGAGACGGAGGCAGAAAGAGAGAGAGACGGAGGCAGAGAGAGAGAGAGACGGAGGCAGAGAGAGAGAGACGGAGGCAGAGAGAGAGAGACGGAGGCAGAGAGAGAGAGACGGAGGCAGAGAGAGAGAGACGGAGGCAGAGAGAGAGAGACGGAGGCAGAGAGAGAGAGACGGAGGCAGAGAGAGAGAGACGGAGGCAGAGAGAGAGAGACGGAGGCAGAGAGAGAGAGACGGAGGCAGAGCGAGAGAGAAGGAGGCAGAGCGAGAGATACGGAGGCAGAGCGAGAGAGTGAGGGAGAGAGAGAGAGAGACGGAGGCAGAGAGAGAGAGAGAGAGACGGAGGCAGAGAGAGACGGAGGCAGAGACGGAGGCAGAGAGAGAGAGACGGAGGCAGAGAGAGAGAGACGGAGGCAGAGAGAGAGAGACGGAGGCAGAGAGAGAGATACGGAGGCAGAGAGAGAGAGACGGAGGCAGAGAGAGAGAGAGACGGAGGCAGAGAGAGAGAGAGACGGAGGCAGAGAGAGAGAGAGACGGAGGCAGAGAGAGAGAGAGACGGAGGCAGAGAGAGAGAGAGACGGAGGCAGAGAGAGAGAGACGGAGGCTGAGTGAGAGAGACGGAGGCAGAGAGAGAGAGACGGAGGCAGAGAGAGAGAGAGAGACGGAGGCAGAGAGAGAGAGAGAGACGGAGGCAGAGAGAGAGAGACGGAGGCAGAGAGAGAGAGACGGAGGCAGAGAGAGAGAGACGGAGGCAGAGAGAGAGAGACGGAGGCAGAGAGAGAGAGACGGAGGCAGAGAGAGAGACAGAGACGGAGGCAGAGAGAGAGACGGAGGCAGAGAGAGAGAGAGACGGAGGCAGACGGAGAGAGAGACGGAGGCAGAGAGAGAGAGACGGAGGCAGAGAGAGAGAGAGAGACGGAGGCAGAGAGAGAGAGAGAGACGGAGGCAGAGAGAGAGAGACGGAGGCAGAGAGAGAGAGACGGAGGCAGAGAGATGGAGACGGAGGTTGAGAGAGAGAGAGACGGAGGCTGAGAGAGAGAGAGACGGAGGCAGAGAGAGAGAGAGACGGAGGCAGAGGGAGAGAGAGACGGAGGCAGAGAGAGAGAGACGGAGGCAGAGAGAGAGAGAGAGAGACGGAGGCAGAGAGAGAGAGACGGAGGCAGAGAGAGAGAGACGGAGGCAGAGAGAGAGAGACGGCGGCAGAGAGAGAGAGACGGAGGCCGAGAGAGAGAGACGGAGGCAGAGAGAGAGACGGAGGCAGAGAGAGAGAGACGGAGGCAGAGAGAGAGAGACGGAGGCAGAGAGAGAGAGACGGAGGCAGAGAGAGAGAGACGGAGGCAGAGAGAGAGAGACGGAGGCAGAGAGAGAGAGACGGAGGCAGAGAGAGAGAGACGGAGGCAGAGAGAGAGAGAGAGACGGAGGCAGAGAGAGAGAGACGGAGGCAGAGAGAGAGAGACGGAGGCAGAGAGAGAGAGACGGAGGCAGAGAGAGAGAGACGGAGGCAGAGAGAGAGAGAGACGGAGGCAGAGAGAGAGAGAGACGGAGGCAGAGAGGTGGAGAGACGGAGGCAGAGAGATGGAGAGACGGAGGCTGAGAGAGAGAGACGGAGGCTGAGTGAGAGAGACGGAGGCTGAGTGAGAGAGACGGAGGCAGAGAGAGAGAGAGACGGAGGCAGAGAGAGAGAGACGGAGGCAGAGAGAGAGAGACGGAGGCTGAGAGAGAGAGGCGGAGGCTGAGAGAGAGAGGCGGAGGCTGAGAGAGAGAGAGACGGAGGCTGAGAGAGAGAGACGGAGGCAGAGAGAGAGAGACGGAGGCAGAGAGAGAGAGAGACGGAGGCAGAGAGAGAGAGACGGAGGCAGAGAGAGAGAGACGGAGGCAGAGAGAGAGAGACGGAGGCAGAGAGAGAGAGACGGAGGCAGAGAGAGAGAGACGGAGGCAGAGAGAGAGAGACGGAGGCAGAGAGAGAGAGACGGAGGCAGAGAGAGAGAGACGGAGGCAGAGAGAGAGAGACGGAGGCAGAGAGAGAGAGAGACGGAGGCAGAGCGAGAGAGACGGAGGCAGAGAGAGAGAGACGGAGGCAGAGAGAGAGAGACGGAGGCAGAGAGAGAGAGACGGAGGCAGAGAGAGAGAGAGAGACGGAGGCAGAGAGAGAGAGACGGAGGCAGAGAGAGAGAGACGGAGGCAGAGAGAGAGAGACGGAGGCAGAGAGAGAGAGACGGAGGCAGAGAGAGAGAGACGGAGGCAGAGAGAGAGACGGAGGCTGAGAGAGAGACGGAGGCTGAGAGAGAGAGAGAGAGAGACAGAGGCAGAGAGAGAGAGAGAGACGGAGGCAGAGAGAGAGAGAGGAAGGCAGAGAGAGAGATGGATGCAGAGAGAGAGAGACGGAGGCAGAGAGAGAGAGACGGAGGCAGAGAGAGAGAGAGACGGAGGCTGAGAGAGAGAGACGGAGGCTGAGAGAGAGAGACGGAGGCTGAGAGAGAGAGACGGAGGCTGAGTGAGAGAGACGGAGGCTGAGTGAGAGAGACGGAGGCTGAGTGAGAGAGACGGAGGCTGAGTGAGAGAGACGGAGGCTGAGTGAGAGAGACGGAGGCTGAGTGAGAGAGACGGAGGCAGAGAGAGAGAGACGGAGGCAGAGAGAGAGTGTGAGGGAGAGAGAGAGAGACGGAGGCTGAGAGATGGAGAGCGGAGGCAGAGAGAGAGAGAGACGGAGGCAGAGAGAGAGAGACGGAGGCAGAGAGAGAGAGACGGAGGCAGAGAGAGAGAGACAGAGGCAGAGAGAGAGAGACGGAGGCAGAGAGAGAGAGACGGAGGCAGAGAGAGAGAGACGGAGGCAGAGAGAGAGAGACGGAGGCAGAGAGAGAGAGACGGAGGCAGAGAGAGAGAGACGGAGGCAGAGAGAGAGAGACGGAGGCAGAGAGAGAGAGACGGAGACGGAGGCAGAGAGAGAGACAGAGACGGAGGCAGAGAGAGAGACGGAGGCAGAAAGATGGAGAGACGGAGGCAGAGAGAGAGAGAGAGAGACAGAGGCAGAGAGAGAGAGAGACGGAGGCAGAGAGACGGATGCAGAGAGATGGAGACGGAGGCTGAGAGAGAGAGAGACGGAGGCTGAGAGAGAGAGAGACGGAGGCAGAGAGAGAGAGAGAGACGGAGGCAGAGAGAGAGAGAGAGACGGAGGCAGAGAGAGAGAGAGACGGAGGCAGAGAGAGAGAGACGGAGGCAGAGAGAGAGAGAGACGGAGGCAGAGAGAGAGAGACGGAGGCAGAGAGAGAGAGACGGAGGCAGAGAGAGAGAGACGGAGGCAGAGAGAGAGAGACGGAGGCAGAGAGAGAGAGACGGAGGCAGACAGAGAGAGACGGAGGCAGAGAGAGAGAGACGGAGGCAGAGAGAGAGAGACGGAGGCAGAGAGAGAGAGAGACGGAGGCAGAGAGAGAGAGACGGAGGCAGAGAGAGAGAGACGGAGGCAGAGAGAGAGACGGAGGCAGAGAGAGAGAGACGGAGGCAGAGAGAGAGAGAGACGGAGGCAGAGAGGTGGAGAGACGGAGGCAGAGAGATGGAGAGACGGAGGCAGAGAGAGAGAGACGGAGGCAGAGAGAGAGAGAGACGGAGGCTGAGTGGGAGAGACGGAGGCTGAGTGGGAGAGACGGAGGCAGAGAGAGAGAGACGGAGGCAGAGAGAGAGAGACGGAGGCAGAGAGAGAGAGACGGAGGCTGAGAGAGAGAGGCGGAGGCTGAGAGAGAGAGAGACGGAGGCTGAGAGAGAGAGACGGAGGCAGAGAGAGAGAGACGGAGGCAGAGAGAGAGAGACGGAGGCAGAGAGAGAGAGACGGAGGCAGAGAGAGAGAGACGGAGGCAGAGAGAGAGAGACGGAGGCAGAGAGAGAGAGACGGAGGCAGAGAGAGAGAGACGGAGGCAGTGAGAGAGAGACGGAGGCAGAGAGAGAGAGAGACGGAGGCAGAGCGAGAGAGACGGAGGCAGAGAGAGAGAGACGGAGGCTGAGAGAGAGAGACGGAGGCTGAGTGAGAGAGACGGAGGCTGAGTGAGAGAGACGGAGGCTGAGTGAGAGAGACGGAGGCTGAGTGAGAGAGACGGAGGCAGAGAGAGAGAGACGGAGGCAGAGAGAGAGTGTGAGGGAGAGAGAGAGAGACGGAGGCTGAGAGATGGAGAGCGGAGGCAGAGAGAGAGAGAGACGGAGGCAGAGAGAGAGAGACGGAGGCAGAGAGAGAGAGACGGAGGCAGTGAGAGAGAGACGGAGGCAGAGAGAGAGAGAGACGGAGGCAGAGCGAGAGAGACGGAGGCAGAGAGAGAGAGAGACGCAGGCAGAGAGAGAGAGACGGAGGCAGAGAGAGAGAGACGGAGGCAGAGAGAGAGAGACGGAGGCAGAGAGAGAGAGACGGAGGCAGAGAGAGAGAGAGACGGAGGCAGAGAGACGGAGGCAGAGAGAGAGAGAGACGGAGGCAGAGAGAGAGAGAGACGGAGGCAGAGAGAGAGAGACGGAGGCAGAGAGAGAGAGACGGAGGCAGAGAGAGAGAGACGGAGGCAGAGAGAGAGAGACGGAGGCAGAGAGAGAGAGACGGAGGCAGAGAGAGAGAGACGGAGGCAGAGAGAGAGAGACGGAGGCAGAGAGAGAGAGACGGAGGCAGAGCGAGAGAGAAGGAGGCAGAGCGAGAGATACGGAGGCAGAGCGAGAGAGTGAGGGAGAGAGAGAGAGAGACGGAGGCAGAGAGAGAGAGAGAGAGACGGAGGCAGAGAGAGACGGAGGCAGAGACGGAGGCAGAGAGAGAGAGACGGAGGCAGAGAGAGAGAGACGGAGGCAGAGAGAGAGAGACGGAGGCAGAGAGAGAGATACGGAGGCAGAGAGAGAGAGAGACGGAGGCAGAGAGAGAGAGAGACGGAGGCAGAGAGAGAGAGAGACGGAGGCAGAGAGAGAGAGAGACGGAGGCAGAGAGAGAGAGAGAGACGGAGGCAGAAAGAGAGAGAGAGACGGAGGCAGAGAGAGAGAGAGAGACGGAGGCAGAGAGAGAGAGAGACGGAGGCAGAGAGAGAGAGACGGAGGCAGAGAGAGAGAGACGGAGGCAGAGAGAGAGAGACGGAGGCAGAGAGAGAGAGACGGAGGCAGAGAGAGAGAGACGGAGGCAGAGAGAGAGAGACGGAGGCAGAGAGAGAGAGACGGAGGCAGAGAGAGAGAGACGGAGGCAGAGAGAGAGAGACGGAGGCAGAGAGAGAGAGACGGAGGCAGAGAGAGACGGAGGCAGAGAGAGAGAGACGGAGGCAGAGAGAGAGAGAGACGGAGGTAGAGAGAGAGAGACGGAGGCAGAGAGAGAGAGAGACGGAGGCAGAGAGAGAGAGAGAGACGGAGGCAGAGAGAGAGAGACGGAGGCAGAGAGAGAGAGACGGAGGCAGAGAGAGAGAGACGGAGGCGGAGAGAGAGAGAGACGGAGGCAGAGAGAGAGAGACGGAGGCAGAGAGAGAGAGAGACGGAGGCAGAGAGAGAGAGAGAGACGGAGGCAGAGAGAGAGAGAGAGACGGAGGCAGAGAGAGAGAGACGGAGGCAGAGAGAGAGAGAGACGGTGGCAGAGAGATGGAGAGACGGTGGCAGAGAGATGGAGAGACGGTGGCAGAGAGATGGAGAGACGGAGGCAGAGAGGTGGAGAGACGGAGGCAGAGAGATGGAGAGACGGAGGCTGAGAGAGAGAGACGGAGGCTGAGAGAGAGAGACGGAGGCTGAGTGAGAGAGACGGAGGCAGAGAGAGAGAGACGGAGGCAGAGAGAGAGAGACGGAGGCTGAGAGAGAGAGACGGAGGCTGAGAGAGAGAGACGGAGGCTGAGAGAGAGAGAGACGGAGGCTGAGAGAGAGAGAGACGGAGGCAGAGAGAGAGAGACGGAGGCAGAGAGAGAGAGAGACGGAGGCAGAGAGAGAGAGACGGAGGCAGAGAGAGAGAGACGGAGGCAGAGAGAGAGAGACGGAGGCAGAGAGAGAGAGACGGAGGCAGAGAGAGAGAGACGGAGGCAGAGAGAGAGAGACGGAGGCAGAGAGAGAGAGACGGAGGCAGAGAGAGAGAGACGGAGGCAGAGAGAGAGAGAGACGGAGGCAGAGAGAGAGAGAGACGGTGGCAGAGAGAGAGAGAGACGGAGGCAGAGAGAGAGAGACGGAGGCAGAGAGAGAGAGACGGAGGCAGAGAGAGAGAGAGACGGAGGCAGAGAGAGAGAGACGGAGGCAGAGAGAGAGAGACGGAGGCAGAGAGAGAGAGACGGAGGCAGAGAGAGAGAGACGGAGGCAGAGAGAGAGAGAGACGGAGGCAGAGCGAGAGAGACGGAGGCAGAGCGAGAGAGACGGAGGCAGAGAGAGAGAGAGACGGAGGCAGAGAGATGGAGAGACGGAGGCAGAGAGAGAGAGAGAGAGAGAGAGACGGAGGCAGAGAGAGAGAGAGACGGAGGCAGAGAGACGGATGCAGAGAGATGGAGACGGAGGCTGAGAGAGAGAGAGACGGAGGCTGAGAGAGAGAGAGACGGAGGCAGAGAGAGAGAGAGAGACGGAGGCAGAGAGAGAGAGAGAGACGGAGGCAGAGAGAGAGAGAGAGACGGAGGCAGAGAGAGAGAGAGACGGAGGCAGAGAGAGAGAGAGACGGAGGCAGAGAGAGAGAGACGGAGGCAGAGAGAGAGAGACGGAGGCAGAGAGAGAGAGACGGAGGCAGAGAGAGAGAGACGGAGGAAGACAGAGAGAGAAGGAGGCAGAGAGAGAGAGACGGAGGCAGAGAGAGAGAGACGGAGGCAGAGAGAGAGAGACGGAGGCAGAGAGAGAGAGACGGAGGCAGAGAGAGAGAGACGGAGGCAGAGAGAGAGAGAGACGGAGGCAGAGAGAGAGAGACGGAGGCAGAGAGAGAGAGACGGAGGCAGAGAGAGAGACGGAGGCAGAGAGAGAGAGACGGAGGCAGAGAGAGAGAGAGACGGAGGCAGAGAGGTGGAGAGACGGAGGCAGAGAGATGGAGAGACGGAGGCTGAGAGAGAGAGACGGAGGCAGAGAGAGAGAGACGGAGGCAGAGAGAGAGAGACGGAGGCAGAGAGAGAGAGACGGAGGCAGAGAGAGAGAGACGGAGGCAGAGAGAGAGAGACGGAGGCAGAGAGAGAGAGACGGAGGCAGAGAGAGAGAGACGGAGGCAGACAGAGAGAGAAGGAGGCAGAGAGAGAGAGACGGAGGCAGAGAGAGAGAGACGGAGGCAGAGAGAGAGAGACGGAGGCAGAGAGAGAGAGACGGAGGCAGAGAGAGAGAGACGGAGGCAGAGAGAGAGAGAGACGGAGGCAG